>NW_003307613.1:0-92329 GCF_000143455.1 Volvox carteri f. nagariensis
CGTAGTAGCCGTGGCACTGTCCTAGTAGCCGCGGCGCTGACGTGTCACCACCCGCGCTGTTCTACTAGTGCAGTAGCCAGGCGCGCTGTGTCCACTGTCCTAGTAGCCGCGGCGCTGACGTGTCACCACCCGCGGTGTTCTACTAGTGCAGTAGCCAGGCGCGCTGTGTCCACTGTCCTAGTAGCCGTGGTGCTGACGTGTCACCACCCGCGGTGTTCTACTAGTGCAGTAGCCAGGCGCGCTGTGTCCACTATCCTAGTAGCCGCGGCGCTGACGTGTCACCACCCGCACTGTTCTACTAGTGCAGTAGCCAGGCGCGCTGTGTCCACTGTCCTAGTAGCCGCGGCGCTGACGTGTCACCACCCGCGCTGTTCTACTAGTGCAGTAGCCAGGCGCGCTGTGTCCACTGTCCTAGTAGCCGCGGTGCTGACGTGTCACCACCCGCGGTGTTCTACTAGTGCAGTAGCCAGGCGCGCTGTGTCCACTCTCCTAGTAGCCGCGGCGCTGACGTGTCACCACCCGCGCTGTTCTACTAGTGCAGTAGCCAGGCGCACTGTGTCCACTGTCCTAGTAGCCGCGGCACTGACGTGTCACCACCCGCGCTGTTCTACTAGTGCAGTAGCCAGGCGCGCTGTGTCCACTGTCCTAGTAGCCGTGGCACTGTCCTAGTAGCCGCGGCGCTGACGTGTCACCACCCGCGGTGTTCTACTAGTGCAGTAGCCAGGCGCGCTGTATCCACTGTCCCTAGTAGCCGCGGCGCTGACGTGTCACCACCCGCGGTGTTCTACTAGTGCAGTAGCCAGGCGCGCTGTGTCCACTGTCCTAGTAGCCGCGGCGCTGACGTGTCACCACCCGCGCTGTTCTACTAGTGCAGTAGCAAGGCGCGCTGTGTCCACTGTCCTAGTAGCCGTGGCACTGTCCTAGTAGCCGCGGCGCTGACGCATCACCACCCGCGCTGTTCTACTAGTGCAGTAGCCAGGCGCGTTGTGTCCACTGTCCTAGTAGCCGCGGCGCTGACGTGTCACCACCCGCGGTGTTCTACTAGTGCAGTAGCCAGGCGCGCTGTGTCCACTGTCCTAGTAGCCGTGGTGCTGACGTGTCACCACCCGCGGTGTTCTACTAGTGCAGTAGCCAGGCGCGCTGTGTCCACTATCCTAGTAGCCGCGGCGCTGACGTGTCACCACCCGCGGTGTTCTACTAGTGCAGTAGCCAGGCGCGCTGTGTCCACTGTCCTAGTAGCCGCGGCGCTGACGTGTCACCACCCGCGGTGTTCTACTAGTGCAGTAGCCAGGCGCGCTGTGTCCACTGTCCTAGTAGCCGCGGCGCTGACGTGTCACCACCCGCGGTGTTCTACTAGTGCAGTAGCCAGGCGCGCTGTGTCCACTGTCCTAGTAGCCGCGGCGCTGACGTGTCACCACCCGCGGTGTTCTACTAGTGCAGTAGCCAGGCGCGCTGTGTCCACTGTCCTAGTAGCCGCGGCGCTGACGTGTCACCACCCGCGGTGTTCTACTAGTGCAGTAGCCAGGCGCGCTGTGTCCACTGTCCTAGTAGCCGCGGCGCTGACGTGTCACCACCCGCGGTGTTCTACTAGTGCAGTAGCCAGGCGCGCTGTGTCCACTGTCCTAGTAGCCGCGGCGCTGACGTGTCACCACCCGCGGTGTTCTACTAGTGCAGTAGCCAGGCGCGCTGTGTCCACTGTCCTAGTAGCCGCGGCGCTGACGTGTCACCACCCGCGGTGTTCTACTAGTGCAGTAGCCAGGCGCGCTGTGTCCACTGTCCTAGTAGCCGCGGCGCTGACGTGTCACCACCCGCGGTGTTCTACTAGTGCAGTAGCCAGGCGCGCTGTGTCCACTGTCCTAGTAGCCGCGGCGCTGACGTGTCACCACCCGCGGTGTTCTACTAGTGCAGTAGCCAGGCGCGCTGTGTCCACTGTCCTAGTAGCCGCGGCGCTGACGTGTCACCACCCGCGGTGTTCTACTAGTGCAGTAGCCAGGCGCGCTGTGTCCACTGTCCTAGTAGCCGCGGCGCTGACGTGTCACCACCCGCGGTGTTCTACTAGTGCAGTAGCCAGGCGCGCTGTGTCCACTGTCCTAGTAGCCGCGGCGCTGACGTGTCACCACCCGCGCTGTTCTACTAGTGCAGTAGCCAGGCGCGCTGTGTCCACTGTCCTAGTAGCCGCGGCGCTGACGTGTCACCACCCGCGGTGTTCTACTAGTGCAGTAGCCAGGCGCGCTGTGTCCACTGTCCTAGTAGCCGCGGCGCTGACGTGTCACCACCCGCGGTGTTCTACTAGTGCAGTAGCCAGGCGCGCTGTGTCCACTATCCTAGTAGCCGCGGCGCTGACGTGTCACCACCCGCGCTGTTCTACGCGGTGTCCTAGTAGCCGCATGGTGCGATCCAAGTAGCGTCAGGTCACGTGGTTGGGTTCCGCGAGGCACCGAAGAAGGACCTAAGAATTCCTATTGTGAAGGTAATTGTAACGGCAACTTATTCAACTAGATTGAAATGGCAGTTCCGACACCGGATTCCGTGACGCGTTTTAGCAGCGCGAGGCGGAATGCCGGGGCGCTAATGAAGTTTTTGTCATTTTAAGCATTTTGCGTTGTTTTATGCAGATGCGACCATAATGCGCGATCAGAAAGCGACCAGCGAAGCAAGATAAGCGAAGCAGAATGCGATTTGTTACAGCGGACAGCGGATTTAGCAGAATGCGAATGGTTACAGAAGCAGAATATTGTTGCAGGATTACTCGTCCTTTACCGCTGGGACGGTAGTTGTACGGTCGAACAGTTGCTTAAGCCATAAGCTACTCTCACCAGAACCATCATGAATTTTGCCTTACAAACTATCGACTTGTTTCTTGTGCCATGGCGGATGACCTCGACGACGCTCTCTTCTCACTCGGTGCTGGAAGCAATAAGGCTTCATCGACAAAGCGCAATAGGAAAGCCTCCGATAGTGATGAAGATGGAGCCATCGATAGTGATGCTGATTCGGAGGAGGCGCCCAGGCGAAAGAAAGCGAGTAAAGGAAGCAGCAGCAAACGGGGCAAGAAGCCTCAGAGTGACGAAGATGATGGCGATGATGATGGTGACTTCGACGACGAGGAGGGGCTTTATGAAAACGAGGAGGATCGTCGTAAGCTCATGGGCATGACTGAGCTGGAGCGCGAAATGATTCTGGCAGAGCGTGCTGAGATGCGCGATAAGGAGCGTCAGAGGCGACAATTGCTGCAGCAGCAACGCGTGGCGACAGAAAAGGTGCGACTACGTCAACTTTGAGGGTTCGGTTCTCTCCATTCCTCTGGCCTTCCGTTTCCAAGCCTAACTCAGCAACTCAAACTTACGACTCAACCATTCAAATCCAGCATGTTGTGTTGTTCAACCCCCAGGCCGACAAAGGCCGCCGGAAGCATGACAAGCAGGATGGGACCCGGGGGAAGGGTACTCCGCGCAGCAAATCGGCTAGAAGCGCCGGGGCCTTGCGGGGTGCTCGTGACTGGAGCGACAGGGATTCGGAGGGCGGCGCCGGATCTTCCGGAGACGAGGAGGAGGTGAGCGCGGAGGGGGAAAATGACACTGGAAATACAGGGATTGGAACTGTGAAAACGAGGGAGGATTGCGATTGCTCACGGACGATTATTCCCACAGTCCAAGAGAGGACAACAGACGGAGCAACCCCACCTCAACCACCGTCACGTGTCCTACACATCCGTCATCCCCGCCCGTGAATCCCCACAGCCGTCTTTTTCACGCGACGCCTTTCAGTTCCATTTGGATCGGTGCCGTAATAATTTGGTGTTTCCTACTCCCCCTCCTTTCTCTCTTGCTCTTGACTATTGCACCCTGCACGCTCAGTCCCCTTCTCCCTGGGCCCATTTTTCAATTACCTCCTTTTACCCAGTTTCGTCGGAGCATATCCTCCGGCGCTAGCTCGGACGAGGAGGAGGGGCAGGCAGGGAGGCTGCTGGTGGGGGGAGGAGAGGAGCACGAGCAGGGACTGGTATCGAGCTGGGGCGGAGATGAAACGGAGGTTAGTATGGCAAGGGCATCCTGGCCAGGGCAGAAACCCCGGGACGTGTTGTAAATGTTTGTTAACCGGTTGAATGTTTGATTGCTGTCGATGTTTATAGTCGGTAGTAATGTTTTCGGGAGGGGATGCAAGGAGGGGAGTTGTAAGGTTGAAGGCGGGTGGTTGGGGGTTGGTTTGGGGTGTTTCGTACGGCGTGTTGGGGAATTCAGATGGGGTTGTTGCCGAAGCTGATCGTAGTCAGTGTGTTTTGTCATCTGTACCTGATCGTGTCGGGGAATTGCCGTACGGTGATTGCGCAGGCCGCGGGGTGGGGCGGCGGTATGGACGGTGCGGGGGGTTTTGGTGGCGGCGGCGGAGCCGCCGCTGTCGGCGCTGGCGCCGCCGCCGGCGTCCCCGCCGTCGGCGGCGGCAGCACATGGGGTAGTGAGCCTGCTGAGGATGGTCGACGGCAGGCCGCGGCGGCGGCGGCGGCGAGGAGTAAGGAACGAGAACGAGAGCGTCTGAGGGAGCGAGAGCGACACCTTTCCGATGACGAGGAGGTAAGAATGGGAAGGGGGGGGGTCGAGGCAGGTCGGGCTGACATACATAATGGACACCTTCATTTTCCAAGGGTGTTGGCTGGTTGCGGCGGTTGGGAGAGCAGTTGGTGACAGTTACGTGGATCTGGATCCAGCGAAGACGACTTTGGTGGCGCGCAAGTCATGTCCTCCTAGGCGACGAGAGTTGGGGGTCGGACATTGAGGAGCAAGACGGGGGGAAAGGGCATATCGTGGCCATCATCGGCTCATTGCACCTCTCTCCCTCTCCATGCGGCAGGAGGCATGGAGGAGAATCTCACGATCCTGCCTAGGGTTTTAGGGTTTTAGTTCCTAAAGCCCAGGATTTGCCACGCCCTTTTCTACGACACTGCCGTCTCCCTCTCCCCTACTCGCCCTGCGCAAGCTCCTCTTTCTCCATCCGAAACCCTCCCTTTCCCCCTTCCCCCCGTCTCTCTGCTTCATTTGTCAATGGTTCATCCTACCCTCCCCTCCCTTTTCCCCATCCCTCCCCCCCAAATCCCTTTCCCCACATCCCCCGACAAAAACCCCAGGTCTAACCTTCCCCCACATCCCGTCTCTTCCTCTTCCCCCCATGCTTCGTTTTCCCCTTCCTTAAATTCCACCTTCTTTCCGTTGTTTCTTGTAGATTACTCCCCGCTCTCTCCCCCCCTTCCCGCCTGGTTGGCTGTCCTTATTGACGAGGTAAGGCCCCCGAGGAGGCCACCCTGGAGGAGCTGCTGACGTGTCAGGTAACTCGCATCCAGCTGGAGGAGTGGTTCACACAGCCCTTTTTCGAGCGGGACGCGCTCAGCGGTTGTGTCGTACGGATGGCGTACGGCCCAGGGATGCGGGACGCGTCTGGCAATACACACCCGGGCTACATGATTATGGAGGTGGGTGGGTGTCCCCCCGGGAACCCCGCTGTCCTGCAGTGCGGGCACACACGCGCGCACGTGCTTCGTAAATTGCCGTATGTACGACTGTCTTTTTCACAGTGCTATATTTAAAAACCGTGTGACTATGGCAGTAACTAACCAACTGCACAAGGCGTATGTATTCCCACTTAGGGCTGGGGAAACTGGGGCCCCAACATCACGTAAAACAAGGAAAGGGGTGGGTGCGCACAGCGCAATGCAGTCACTTAGTGTTGCGTGCCTCGGCGCCGTCGTACCTCGTACGTGCGATGTGCGGTAGGTGCAAGGTAGAGGCCACGGAAGCTGCTCGGCTGTTCAGCCACTGAATGGCTATGTGCACAAACAGCACAGGACAGGAGGGCCCCTCCCCGCCCTGCACAACCGAAGTACCGGGTTCATAAGGCCCTCCGCAACCGTAACCATAAGAGAGGGGGCCTGGTCCTGCTGGGGGTCAACGCAATTTCCCCTCTCGCCGCCACCGCAACGCCATGCTTATCGCTTACCAACCACCAACTGCCAACTGCCAGATCACTGATATTCGGGAGTCGGGTCGTGGCTACTCATTCGGGTCCCGGGGCGAGATCACCCACAAGCACCTGGCACTGAGGGACGGCCTGGGGATCACCCGAGTCATGGCCATGGCGAATGTGTCCAGCAAGCCGGTGAGCAGGAGGACGCGTGTGCATGCGCGTGTCTCTGTGTGTGTGTGTGTGTGTGTGTGTGTGCATGCGCGTGTCTCTGTGATTCATGTATACGTACGTACGTACGTACATGATACATATATCTTGGACGCATGAGCGTTTTGTCGTTTCTTTTTCTGCAGTCCACCAGACACAGACACACAGACACACACGATCGCGTCCTTTACAACGCGGCAACATATTAATTAATTAATGGGGCTTCTTTTCTGATGCTCCGCGTTCTTACTTGTTGCTGGTTGCTGCTGCTACTTCTGTTGCTGTATATTGCTGTATATTTTGTGCTCTTTCCCTCCAGTTTGACGAGGCCGAGTACGAGCGGTACAAGCGGCACTGTGGTCGGGCCAGCAGAGCGCCCATCACCCGGGAGGAGGCGGCCGCGGCGGCAAGGAAGGTGGAGGCAGCGACCAAGTAAGTTGGAGGACCCCGAGGGGCAGCAGGAGGAGGAGGGGAGGAGGAGGAGGAGGAGGAAGGGGGGGAGGGGTGAAGTGACAAGTCAAGAGGGGAAGTCATGAAACTCGAGATCTCACTACCCACCTCCTCCTGTTCAATCCTGACGATGTTGCTTGGAAACCCCCCCTGGAGTCCTCATGCTGTTACGTATATAAGTCCCAAGGTGGCTCTGGACGTCGGCAGATAAAGTTCCTTGACCCTGCATGTGTATCACTTCACCCGAGGTCTCCTCACGCTCCTCCTCCTCCCCCTCCTTCTGAGCCCTGTACTGGGGGGAAGATCTGCTTCGGTTTTTTCCATTTTCGTTGGGTTTCCGTCCTTTCCTTCCCTTTCGCCGCGTTTTGAGATCATCAGTTTCCCTCCCCCGCCCCCACCGTGCGTGCAACTGCCCGTCCCACTCGACCGTTTTTCAGTTACCGTTGGACTTCCGCCGACCTGAAGTTGGAGCTGGAGCGCAAGAGGGCCTCCCGAGCTGCCCCCGTCAACCCTGCGGCTGAGAAAGCCATGTTGAAACGCCGCATGGAGCTTGCGGCTGCTGCGGGTAACATGGACGAGGTGGCTGTGTGAGTGTCGGAGGGGGAGGGCCCCGCGACGGAATGGGGGCGGGGGTATATATATGTTGTGTGTGAGCTTGTTTTCATATAGTGGACTCGGTTCCTTGTACCCGCCATAAACGGAGGCACCCAACAACGGCTCGACCACCCCCTACCCAGCCATCTTGCTCTCGTGTTACGTATAATGAGAAACAATTCCCGCCTTGGACTCACTTCCCCGCTCCCTTACCTCCTGAAGCTCCACTTTCTTCTCCCTCTCTCCGCTCGCTCTCTACTTTTGACACGCAGTTTGGAGGAGCAGCTGTCCTCCCTGGAGTCGCACCTGCTCAACCAGAACAACAACAAGCGGGCGTTTGGCATGATGGACCTCAACAAGCGGAACAAGCAACACAACCTGACAGTGGCGTACAAGACAAGCGCAGCAGAGGAGCACGGTGGGCGGGGTGGGGAATGGGGGGTTTGGAAAACGTAAAGGTGTTTTAGGGGGGAATGAAGGGGTGGGGTGAAGGGGTGGGGAAGCGGGAAAGGTGCATAGGGGGGTGTTTGGGGTGGTGGGGTGTCGGCGGCGCGCAGTGGGGGAGCAGGGAGGCGTGTTTGTTATGTCCAACTGGCAACCAACTGCCCCCGCGGCCAACTGCCACACATACATACCCCAGGCGGCAACGACGGCAGCGGCGGTGCCGACGTCTTCTCCCGCCGTGCCACCACCCTCAACATCTACTGGAACACCAAGGGCGCTCGAGGCCGCGACGGCAGTAGCGGCGGAGGTGACAGGCCGTCTGCGGGCGCTGCAGCGGCTGCACGCGCGCAGGCCTCCCTGCCCGACAAGCTGACTCGCGCCCAACAACGGATGGACCCGGCTGACCTGATTCGACATTTGGACTTGGATGTGGATTTGACCTTGCTGCGGACGGCGGCAGTTGTCCCTAGTCTGCAGCTGCGGGTGCTCCCCCCTCGGTGGCGGGCCGCGGCGCTGGCAGCGCATGCGCAGGATTTGGCTGGCAAGAGCGTGTTGACGATTGCGGACTGGAAGCGCCGGGCGGGGGAGTACTAGTAGCGACGGCGGTGGTGGTGGCGGTGGTGGTGGTGGTGGTGGTGATGATGATGATGATGGCCGGAGGGTGTGTTCGGGAGGGGTGGGGGAAGTCGGAGGGGATGTGGGGGTTTGTGCAGTGAGGGTTGTTGAAAGTGGTGTACGAGCATGGTACGGAAACGGGGGAATATTGTCTGGATGCATGGAACTGTGCTTTCGTTGAGAATAAATGGATTTCAGTGAGGCTTCTTGTCATGGACTATGTGGAGCGGGAAAGGATCGGGCAGGGGGGGAGGCGGGGGAAAAGGGTATGAGGCCATGGTGAGAAATGGAGGGAATGGGGGGGATACATGGCGTCGTGGGTGCGCATGTGTGTACGGAAGGCCCAAGCGAGCGCTTTTAATGCTGGATGTTGACGGAGGCGAGGGGCTGTGGGAGTTGATTTCGGGGTCGGGTGGGTAGTGGGTGGGTTTTGGGGGCTATGGCACGATGTGCGAGGGACGGACGAAGGGGAGGGGGGCTTCTGTATGGTCCTTGGCCCTGCACGGCGGTGTCCTCGAAGGCATTTTTGCGCCTCCTCGGTCGGTGCTATCCTGGTGGTCGGTATGTGTTTTCGAAAGGGTGGAAAACCAGGGCGTTGAGGCGGCGCAGAAGGGTGTAGGGTTGAGGGGTTGGGGTGGGAGAAGCGAAAAGCGGTCCGATTTCACACTGTGCACACGCTGTTGTTGTTGCGACCTGTCTTTAGTCTCTACCGCCAAGCTCTACTCCGGCGCAGAGAAGGCTAAATGGTTTTCTTGGCTAGGCTGTGATGTGCCTTGTGGAGTGCGAGGGGCAGGTGTACGAATGGGGATGTGGGAAGCTGATGTAACAACACAGGACGAGGGAAGGAAACGCATCGTGTTGTGGGTTTGATTCTTTCGGGGATTTACGCACCCCGGCGCTAGCGCCTCATGGCGACAATATGGCCTTGGCTTTAACTAGAAGCTTTTAATGCTGCTTTTGCTGTGGCCTGAATTGGCATCATGTGTGTAAGGTGGAGTGGACAGACCCCGGGGTCTGCGGGGGTGGAGCCTTGGTTTAGGTGCGCTTCGCGACGGTGTGGCTGCTCCAAGGTCATCTGTAACACCATTAAGATCTCTCATGCTTGTATGCAACGGCAAAACGCTTTTTGGCATCCATCAAAAAGCAAAACACTCGAAAGCGCAGCATTCTTGTTCACACATGGCACAGTCATATAAAGATAAATAAATGGGGCTCATTTAGGGTGCTTCGAGCGAGAACAGGTGCGTACAGCAAGACTTTGCTGGCCGTCCCGTACCGATTTTCTTTCTGTGCCCTTCCTGCCTGGATTCCCAGAGAACCAGCTAGGTCGTCTAGGAACCTCGATTGGCCAGCGCATGGCGCACCAGCTTTTCAGGGAAAATGGCAACGAGGACTTCTATCAGACCAAGACCCGTTGACATATTGCGTCAGCTTAACATCGTCCGGGACGTTGCTGAGCTAGACAAAACAGATGACCTTGATGCAGCTCAGACTCAGGCCCCCGCGGCGGCTTTTGAGCAGGTCAGTCAAGGCTTCAACCAGATCGATAGCCGCTTGGACCTGTTGACGCAAACCTCGCAATGAAATAAGCACGACTGCATACACCAATTCTACTAGTATTTTATGCCTAAAACAGCGGTGCTTCGTTTCAAGAAAGACAGCTGGTTGACTCACTTCGCGCCATCATGTCGGCGGGTAGTTGACCCACGCACATGTGTCGCACCGGGCACATCTAAACCTTCCCCCCAAAGCCTCCCCGCCCGCTTGCCGGGAACTAATGTCGAGAATTTGAATGCCATGCTCTTGTTTCCTGCCCACAGCCCCCGGCGGGCTCACAGAAGAAGAAGAAAGAGGTCAAGGAGATTCCCGTGCCGGAGGTCCGCATAGTGCCCGGGTACACCCGCGAGTACTTACCCCTTTTCCGAATACCTGAAACCTACATCCGTGGCAAAGGTGAGTGGCTTCCCAGCTGCGTTATGCAACCCGGTCGCACACCGCGTGCGCAGAATACCCCCGCCCCACACTCATCCTCCTCGTAAGGCCGTCGCGCGATGCAAACGCCAACACCCCTTCCCACCACCAACATCCCTTCCCACCACACCTTCTTCATACCCTGTTCGCCGCAACCTCCTACCGCCCTCGAGGACTTCCTCTCGCTCACAAACTCGCGCGCAAATCCCCCAGCCAAGATGCCGCCACCACTACCCGAGTCCATCCCATCCCATTCACACCCTCACCCCATCTCTATCCCTATCACTCCCCTATCCCTACTCGGGGCTGATGCCCCATCGGTTTGTCAGTCACCCAATGACCGAAACCCTGCGTTTGGCTTTGGTCCTCCTGCATCAGCACTCCCACACTGCTCGTGTTTTTTCTGTTTGTCGTGCACAGCAGCGCAGCGCATGTCCGGTGCCGTACAAAATAGACAGACACCCTCACACACACTACGCGCATACTTATACGCTCATACCCCTACTACTCACTCGCACACTGAGAACCCCCCGCATCATACCATACCATACCGCACCGCACCGGCACAGGTGGCGTGGGCTGGGCGCGGGAGGACTATTGCGAGTACGACCTCGATAACGAGGACGAAGACTGGCTGGAGGCATTCAATGCGGGGGCCGCCAATCGGCTGTCCGAGGAGAAGTTCGAACACATGCTGTGGCGGCTGGAGACGGCGAACGCCGAGGCCAATCAGAGGGTCATGAGTGAAGCGGGTGGGTGAGGGCAGGCCGGGTGGGGTGGTCGTGGAGGCGGCGGCGCGGGGACCATGGTCCTCGCGGGGGCCGAAGGGGACACCGAGGGGGGGGGAAATAAGACGAACCACTGGCGAATGGGGCAGATACCAAAGACGCAGGCCGCAGTGCATTCATGGGGGGGGGAAGGGGGGCGGATGGACATGGAAGCGCATGTGTGCACATGCCGCCGCCGCCGCCGGGAACCCCGAGTGTTACGGCGGTACAGAAATGCACGAGGGATGGCGGCCAATGGTGGCCGTGATCGGGCTCCCGGGGATTATTGTGGAGACGGATGTTCAAGGGTTAGGGGTTAGGAGCGAACATGGAGGCTTTTGGGAGGCCTGTCTTTGGTTGCTAACTAACCAAGGGGGTGTGTGGGGGGTGTTTTTGGAGGGGGAGGCGGATGTGCTGCTGTGCCACCTGCTCCTGCTCCAAGGGAGGGTGGAGATGGGTCCGGCAAGGTAGGGGTTAATCATATGCGAGAAAGTGGGAAGTGGACTGCTGTCAGTGTCCAAGGGTAGGGGGGTGGGGGGTGGGGGTCAGGGCCCACGGTCGCGATGGCGATGGGGGTGGGGACGGCAGCAGAGGTCAGTATGGGTCCCTTGTCCATGGCGGAGCTTCCTTCCTTCCCTCCCTCCCTGGATCTACCACGTTCGCGACCACTAGCCGTCCACTAGCCGTCCAGCAGCAGCCTAGTCCACCACCGCTGTGACTCTTCCGCTAGCACCCGCCTCCTACTCTGAACCGCCGTCGCCCAAGCGCCTCTTTTGATGCTTGCATGTAACCTCCGTCTGCCCTGCCCCACTCCTGCAGGCTCCGGTGCGCAGGATTGGCGCATGTTGCCCGCTGCGGTGGCCGCCACCAGCAACATGAGCCGGGATGAGGCGCTGTCGGTGATGCGGAAGTACGCCTGCGCGCGAGACCCCATCCTGCATGCCGTGTATGACTACTGGCGAGGCAAACGCGAGCGCTTGAACAGGCCCATCATGCGGCGGTTACAGGTGGGTGAGTGAGCAGTACTGGCCGACAGGTCCAGCTGAGGCCCACATAAGGCCCAGCAGAGCCTGGCCTGTTTACGCGGTTAGTTCTGTTGGGTTCGGTTTCATTCGGTTGATTCGCTGCTCCTGTTGCCGCCCTTGCATCCGCTGCTGCTGCTGCTGTTACGTGCCCGTCCCGACAGGCGCCGACCAACCCCAGCGACACGAATCCGTACAACGTGTTCAGGTATCGGGGGGGGAGGGCGGGGGAGTGTGGTGAGTGTGGACAGAGGGAGGCCAGAGCCCTTGGTTCGGGATGGGGGAGGTGGGCAGAGGTCGGGAAAAGAGGGGCTGCCTTTGCCGTTTTTGCTTTGACTTCCGCGGCCGCCTCTTTCACAAGCGCCCTTGCCTTGCAACCCTTTGCCTTTGCGAATTCCTACGAGCCATTCTTGCATAAGGAGCTCCCACCAAGCACCTCTACCAAGCACCACTATCCTCTTCCACCTTACCCCCTTCTCTCCGACTGCATTCTGTGTACAACTCCCCCTTCCCTCCTCTCTTCTTCCCTCCTCCCGACTGCCCCCAGGCCTCGCGAACGAGTCAACCGGCCTCAAACCCGCCGGCGACGAGAAAACACTCAGGACTGTCTGGACAAGATGCGCCAGATACGCGAAAGCATGCTCAAGGTGTGTGGGTGTGTGGGGGGGGGGGGACCTGGAGCTCAGCGCTGCGATTTAGGGCCCGGGGCAGACGTGCTGGAAGGGTGAGGGAGTGGTGGAGTTGACATACGAGGGGGTTGGAGTTGGGGTGTGGGGGCACATCCGTGGAATGCCGTACCGTAGCGACGCCCCGCCCCACCCCCCTGGAGTTGTTTCCCGTGAGAGAGCGATGGGGGAGAAGGACGAGGGCCCTGCGGGTCGGGTCTAGGGGGCCAAAGCTCAAGGGCGATCTGGTGAAGTCCAAAGGCGCATCTCCCGTGTCGGAACGGCGCACCACCTTTTTTGAGTAGTGGGGTTGGGGGAGGGGGGAGGCGGGAATCGGGCGGGGTGAAGTGCGCGGGCTTGTCGCGGGCGCCTCGCGGATTTCTGTACTGGTGTGATACCCTCCTGCTGAGCCCATCACGGCGCTTCCGCATTGCGCAGCAGCAGCAGCAGCAGCAGCCAATGATGTCTCTCTCTCGTCTCGTTCTTACCCTCACCCGCCCCCTCCCAGCCCCCCACCGCGGTTGGCGGTCCGAGCTGACTTCTTGACGCCGGTACAACGGTACTGGCCCGCATGGCCCCGCGATGAGGGGGTTCCACTCGTCCCTGTTTATGAAAACATTTTGACTGGTTTCCACATCGTCGTTACGTGTGTGTATTTATTTCCCCAACCCCCGCCCCATCATCTTCATCATGACGTCATTACTGCCCACGTCGCCCCGCAGTCTCTGGAGATGACGGAGCTGCTCACATTCCGGGAAGCGCGCAAGCGTGATATACACGTGAGGGGGAAGGGGGGGTGCCCAGGCGCGTGGGGAAGCCGGTTTGGTTTCGGAGGCACGAGGGGGGGGGTTGGCGGTTGGAGATGCAGTTACAGTTACAGTTACATACAGAGATGCACGTATTACGTCCATTTGCTAAATTGTCAGCTTTTTTCATTACCCATGTGTACCTCTTCCGTCATGTATTTCTCTGCAGATTTCACACACACACGCCCGCCCGCGCGCGCGCTTCTGTCCCGCATCCCCCGCTCTTGTTTCCTTTCCTTACGACGATCCTCTCCCCCTCTGCCCCCGCGCAGCGGCTGGAGGTGGACATGCAGCGCTACCAGGTCGCTCGCCACCACCAGCCGCGGCACCAGTTGGAGGCCATCGAGGCGGAGGGGGCGGCGCAGCTGCAGGAGACCATGGCGCGGAGCCAGCAAGGGGAAAGCAGGTGGGGGGGACCCTAAGTACGGAAAAGGCACTGGAGGAGAACCTAAGTACAGAGGTATTACAGAAACCAAAGAAAGTTGAGCCTTGATGCTGTGAGGTGGTTTTAGTGATCTTCGCGCCGCGATGGGGGAAACGCCGGAGCTGGCGAAGCTGTGAGGTGGTGTTTGTGCAGTACTGGACTCTTTGCGTCTTGCATCACCCTCGGTTCATCCCCTCTTTTGTCCCCCGCACCGGCCCCCCTATCAACCAGACTGCGGGCCTACCTGGACTCGGCGAGCTCGCTGGGAGGGTGCAACGCAGTCACCAGCTATGACTCCCCCCTGCGCCGGGCACTGCTGCGCAAACGGAGGCGACAAGAGATGGAGGGCTGCGTCAATGGGGAGGCAGTAGCCCGCGTGCCGCCGCCACCGCTGCCGGCCGACGACGAAATGCTCATCCTCTTCACGCCCGACTTCGCCAAGTTGCTTGGGCAACAACAACAACAACAGCAGCAGCAGCAGCAACAGGCAGGGTCAGGATCCGCGGGGGGTGCAGTGGCAGCGCAGCCACCGCCGCCGAGCTCGCCGGCGGCCGCCGCCGCCGCCAACGGAGGCGGCGGCGGCGGCGGCAAGCCCCCTGTCCTGGCGCTGCCGCCGGGTCTGGATCTCCGCTGTGTCCGTCCCCGGGTGTCTCGATGTGGTCGGACCCTTTTGACGCGATGTGACCCGCTGACCCTGCGGCCGCACTCCCCGCAACATCAACCGCCGTCAGGGATCGTAGACCTGGCGATTCCTGTGGGCCTGGCGGCGCGACACCCGCTGCTGCTATCCGCGCAGCTGCCCAGCGTGCCCTGGGCCGCGACGCTGGACTTGGACTTGCTGCCGGAAGGCATCGCTGACAAGGCGGCTCTGCGCGCGCAGCGGGAACGACGGCTCAATGCTGACCGCTTGAACGCAGCCATGCTGCGGCAAACGCAGCAGACGCTTCAGCAGCAGGCAGCAGGAGGCATGGTGGGCGCAGCTAGTGTTGCGGGCGCGGCGGCAGCAGCGGCGGCGGCAGCCGCGGCGGCCGTGCCGGCAGCGGGACCCCTCGCAGCTGCGGCGGCGGCTCCACTGCCGCCGCCGCTAGCGGCACCCGCCGCTACCACAGCTGCAGCCCCAGCGGCGGCACCCGCCTTAACGCAAAGGCCGCCGCCGCCTCCACCTGCCGTACCTAGCCAGGGTGCTCCTGCGGGCACGCTGCCTCACGTGCCCCAAGGGGGGACCGGTGGCACGCTGCCACAGGCACCGCCGGCGGGAACGACACCGCCGCCGGCCGCGGCGGCGGCGGCACCACAGCCGCCGCCGCCAGCCCAACCAGCGGTGTCGGGCCAGGCTGGCACTTCCGGAGGCGGTGGTAGCGGCGGCGGAGCCGCCGGTGGAGCTGCACCACCTGTTTCTGCGCCACTGCAACCGTCGGCTGCCCCGGGCAGCTTGGGAGGGCAGGCGCGTAAGGTGCCGAAGGTGGCGGCCTCGCCAGCGCCAGCTGGGGCCGCGGCAGGGGCTGCAACGCCGTCCGGCTCGGCGGCCGCATCAGCAGCTGGCGCGGCCACCGCGGCCACATTGCCGGCCTCTAAACAGGGGGTAGGTCCGCGCTGAAGAAGGGGGGCCCTCCGTGAGCTGCATCCAGCACCAGAGCTGTCTTCACACGCGCAGGCATGCCCGCTCCATGCTCCGGTCCGCCCCCACGGCTTGGGAAAGACCGGAAGGGGATTGAGGGCAGCGTGGAGGAACTTTCGCGTAGATGAATGGGTCGTGATGAGGGGGAGGAGAGGTGCAGGTTACGCGTCTTACGTTGTGCCGTGTGATTCAGTGCGTGCGTGCGATCTGGTGATGTAGCGGGTGGGTGGGCCAGCCCTTGGATGCTTTTGCGGGGAGGGAGGGGGCGGCCCGCCCTAGGTGAGAGAGGCGCGGCCTTTGCTGCTGTGTTTTTGCGTTGCTGCCGTTGGGTCGTGTCTACGGTCGGAAGCTTCGCGTGCGGGTGCTTCGGAGAGCGGACACGGCTAAAGCCTTGCCACCTCACGCCACGCCACATGCACTGCATGCAGTGGGTGTGTATCGTACGATACACATGCTCAACATTCACCGCCCAAGGAAGACCTGAACGTTGCAAATTTGGGCGCCGAAGAAGAAGAAGCCCGCATTCAACAGCAGTGTTTTTCTTCCTCTGTTCTTACCATAATATTGTGTAGTGGTCAATGTGTTGAAACGTGTGTGCGAGTAGCGCCCAACAGAGAAACATATCGCTTTGTGCCGCGGTTCTTATCAGTTTTTCGTGACATGGCCTTATTGACCCCATTTCATCGGGTTGATACGTCTTTTTTGAAAGTGCGTACACACACATCACACACACACGCGCGCGCGCTTGCAACGGCCGCCCCCCGCAGACGGCCGCTGGTGCGGGGCCCGGCAGCAGCGCGCAAGGGGGAGCGCCGGCGGGGGGCGCGGCCCAGGCAACACCTGCTGGCCCGCCAAGCTCCCAACCGACACCGTCCACCGGCAACACCTCAGGGACAGCAGCTTCACCGTTACCCACCGGCGCTGTAGCTGGCATTGGAGCAGGCCAACCCCCGCTGGCGGCGGGTGCCGTGTCGCCGCCGGCGCCGCAGCCGACGGCTGCGGCTGCAACAGGAGGTGCTGCTGCTACCGCAACGGGGACGCCGGTAAGCGGCGCGGCGGCGCCCGCCGGGCCGTTGCCGTCGGGCGGCGGCGGTCCTGGGGCTGCGGCTGCCGCCGCCGCGTCAACCGCCGCTGCCGCCGCGGGTGGCTCTCCGGGTACCGGGCCCAGCGCTAAGAAGCTGCTGCCCACTAGCAAGGCCGTCGCCGGACCGTCCTCCTCCTCCTCCTCGGCCGCATCGCATCTGAAACGGGGACCCGGGCGACCCCCCAAGGCGGCTAAGGTAAAGTACGCACTGCCGCACGCGGGGCCTCCCCCGCAGCGTATCTCCCCGCCCCCCCTCCCTCGACTCGCCCGCCAGCAGTTGGTGCTCCGGACGTCGGATGCTGCTTCCCAGGCTTGGTCGCACATAATTCTCTCTCTCTCTCTCTCATTTCCCCTGGACGGTGGGACCATCGTAGGTTTCTCCCGGGGCCAGACCTTCCCTAGTCCAGCCGCCGAGGCCGAGCCCCCAGCTAGACGCAGCGTCTTTACCCTCATTCGCTCGTCTGTCGTAACCGTCACTATAGCGGACTGGTCTGAGGCTGGGCTGGGTTGGGCTGTATTACAGAGCTGCACGAGCACCGGGGCATTAGGTGCCGATGCCAGGGGTTGGTGGCTAAGGAGCGTGACACCGGGTGGAGGGGGGAAGGGGCCCTTCGGAAAGGGGGGGGAGGAGAGTGTCCCGGGCCCCTCTCTTTCCGCCCGGGGTGGTGGTGGTGTCCCCCGCGGGGAGAGGGACTCATTCGTCACACAGCAGCCCCCTGGATCGCCAAGGATGTATGTGTAAGGCGGGGGCAAGGCCCCACTGCAACAATATGTTACCTGGCGTTGTTAAGCCGCGCTGATCGGGACACATGCAGTCCGTGTTCTTGTTGCATCTTATCCACATTTTCCCGCCGGCGATGACGACGACCGTTTTTGGTACCCTGCGCGGCCGACGCAGGCCAACGGCGACACACCGATCCCCTCCAGCACCACCGTGCCAATGGACATGCTGTGAACGTGCGGCAGTGGTGGCAGCAGCGGCAGCGGCGGCGGCAGTAACAGCAATGGCAGCACCAGCACCAGCAGCAGCCTCGCTGTGTGCCCTTCGTTGATGCGCCGTTTGCAGTTGGAGTGCGCGGAGCGGTAACAGGGGCCTTCCGTTCTATGCCACCAGGTCCATCGCCACCTCCGAGCTTTGTAAGGTGTTGATTGACCTGACGCGCCGGCCTACCATCCGAGGAGGGAGACGCCATGGCGGGTACTGGAGGGTCGGAGATGTCGTCAAGCCTGGGGCCCTCCCCCAGGGAGTATTCCCGTCCTCCTCATCCCCGTGCCCCTTCATGTGCTTTTTTACGGGTTTCGGAGCCTCTCCTCTCCTTTCCTGCTGACACCTGATGGTTGGGGGGAGGCCTGTTGTAGTTGCCGCACACGCACAAAGGGCCGCATGTTCCCAGTGGGCCCCCGCGTATCTGCAGCAGCCGTATTAGCCCTAGTGTAGCCGTAGCGCTAGCTGCGGGGTCCAGTGGCCGCTGCAGCGGCTCAGTCTGCCAGTAACACAGCCGTTGCGACAGAAGCCGAGCTGCAGGAGGGCGGGGCCGGCCCCATACCCCGGGGTTGAGAAGGAGGTTCTCAGGGTGACTGAATGGGTGGTCGTAGTGGTAGCGTTTTGCGCGGCTGCGATGTGCACTGCAAGAGTGTAATGTACCAGCAAGCCCGCGCGGTTTTGCTAGAGCGCTGTTGTGATATGACATCTTGGTTGGGTTTGTGCCGGGGTGGGATGTTTGGATTGGGTGGAGAAGAGGTTGGTCGCCGCGGTCGCCAGAATGAAGTGGATTTGTGCGTCTAGTTGCCGCGAAAGGAGGTGACGAGGGTGCTGAAGGTCGATCAGGGGTTGCCATGGCTTCATGCGGCGGGATGCGGATGCGAGGCAGAATGGGTTCAGACGGGGAATGGGTTCAGACTCGGCAGGGAGTTGTTTCCGAGCAGCCGCAGCGCACTGGGAGGGGTTCTGTGAATCAGTATGAGTGGCTGGCCGGGGTGGGCTGGGCACTGTCCCCGGAGTCGCCGTGTGTGATCTGAGCGAGATGGTCAGGGGCGGGTGCAGGAGATAGCGGGAGACGGGGGGAGGGGATATGATCGTGGTGCTGATGGTAGTGTGCTGGTGGTGGCGGGGTCCATTAGCGGAGGTGGCGTCAGGTGGGTCGTCGCGAGGTGTCGTGGGCAATGAAAATGGCGACGAAGCGACTGCCCGGGGCAGGGTGAGAGTCACGGGGCGTGTGGCATTGCGGTGGGACGGGCGATAGGGGGTTGCAGGAGGCGCGTGCGCTGTGCACGTGCGAAAGGAATGCCCGTGGTGGTGGCTGACAGGGGGCTGCCCCCAACCCCTTAAGCAGACGAGACACGGGGGCTGTTGACGGGGGAGGAATCGCGCTGCGTATGCAAACAACTTGTGTCTCTCCTGACCAGTCTGGGTCCGCGGTAAATCCGGGTGTAAACAGTGCGGGATGCGCGACTGACTCGCTGAAGGCCTGCTCTGCCCTGCATGCGAGGAGCTGCTGTTTGTATAAACATCTAGACTGTGGGCTGTGTTGCGTTGCGCTAGAGCGGTAGGGGCGGGGATGCAGTGCTTGGTAGGGCTGTTATTGAGGAGTGAAGTTAATACGAAGAGAACCGGAGCCCCTACGGCGGGCTGAACTTGGATGGGGGAATGAAGCGGGTGGTATGGATTCGGGGGCATTCCCGGAGTGGGTAGCAGCTAGTCCTAACTGCTTGCTTCCGTTCCCACTAGGCGATGTACTGCAAGTACGGTATACGATACAACTTAAACGTGATGGAATGTGTGAGGGTAATTATAGCCCATCGGGAAATGTTCAGGGTGCCCCTAGCGGCGTGTCGTCGTACACGCGCGCCATGGCAGTGTCGCGTCTGCATGTGTATGTGAGTTCGTACGTATATATCTTTGTGTGCTCGTGCCTGAGGGAAACACCAGTAAGCTACGGGGATGTATGTGCGTGTGTATGTATGTGTGTTGCCAACGTGCAGTCGTCCCTGACTTTCCTCTTCCCCCCTCCTGGCGCAATTGCTGGCTGAGTTAGCGGTTTAGACTTTTTCAACGCGACGGTGAAAACGGCTACGGTTGTCAGTTGGGGGAGAAGGCTCAAGAATGTTGAGAGACTTGACAGTGAATGGGGAGGGGCCCGGGAAGTATCGGGGGCGGGAAGGCAAACAGGAGCGCTCTAAGCGCCAGGGGTTCCGGCTGGCTCAACGCCATGGACACACGCACCGGGCCCAGGTGCGGTGGGCTCGGAAGTCCACCGTCGGGGGTTGGGTGGGGGGTAGGGAGGAGGCGGACACAACCGGCAGGGCAAGGTGCAGCAGATCGTCGGGAGGTCTGCGGAGCCGGGGCCCCGCCTGTGCAGGAGTGGGTTGGCTTGCTCCGGACCGCTTGGGGTGGCTTGCCTTGCTGGGTTACCATCGCGGCTTGATGGCGGCTGGTTGTGTACTTGTGCTAGCCCTGGGCTGGGTGCTATTGCTGCTCTTGCAACGCCACTGTGTGAACTGCGAATTGGAATACCGACCCCGGCGTGTGGATGGATGCGAGAACCCGCGGCTTGGGAGGGGGAAGGAGGCGGACAAGGGAGGCCCGGGTTGGGGTGGTGGGGTTCCCTGGGCCACGTTAGCCGCAATTGCAATTGGGGGGTAGGGTGGGGTAGGGAGATAACCGCTCTTGGGAGCGCCGCGGAATCTGTGAGCTGGATCGGTGGATGGATGCGGGGGCCTTCCAACTATCCGTGTCAGTTGCGGCTCTTGTTCTGGTCCCCTTGTTCTCCTCCTTGTTGGGGCCATCCGCATAGGTGATGGGGTCGGAAAGGCGGAGGCACCGAGGACGAGCGCGGCGGTAGAAGGAAGAAAACGCAGGCTTGTGGTGAGAGGGGACCGTCCGGGCGCTGTACACATCGCCGCGCTGTATTGTGCGATGTACGGTGTGATGGGCGGTGCTGATGTACGTGGCGACGTGTGGTAGTAGTAGCGTGTTGTTTAGGGAGGGTTGCGGAGAGTGATGGCGGGAGAGGAAAGGCGGTTTGGGTACCCGGATAGGCGGGGTGCCAACCGAGCGTAGTCATAGGAGATGCATTGTAAATTAAGGGAAGAATTGCAAGGGAGAAGGAATACTGTCCCACTAACAAATATCAAAAGCTCTTAATAATGTGACTGCCGATCTCAATCCAAAGAGCTTCCGCAAGGGTTTCCTCCACCACATGAAATATTCAACGGACTGGCGAGCAGATATACGCACATATCACCTTTGCGTGGCGGTGCCCAAGCATGTACCTATGCTATGCCCCCATGTAGCAGCTGGGGCCGCCATCCACTAATCCTCACTTCCCAGCGGCTTACGCCTCGCCCTCCTTGCCATGGCCCCGGCCCTCTGTCCCAGGAAACCAAACCACACTCCGGCACACCAGGGGCACACCAGGGCCTTCAGGCCGCAACGATGGGACTCGATAGGAGCCCAGACTCCAGCACCATCCAAACCTTCACGATACCTTCACAATCGCCAGCCTCTCCCACTACACTACACGGTTAGAGCCTGGCGGCGCCTCAGCACTCCCTCCTAGGCCGCTACCGGCTGTGCCGTCCCCTCCACACCGCGGTACTCGAGCTTAACCCGATCCCAGTTGCTGTCCACCGCGCGCAAAAACTCCCAGGCGCCGTCGTCGCTCAGAACGAACAGTGCTTTCTCCCGGATGGTCCGTGGAAGGGGCTTTTCCAGCTTGCGTGCCTTCTCGTCCTGTGGAAATGGAGGGGGGCCGGGTACAGCGGGATACAGGCCCCCTCGGGGTTCTGTGGCCTCTTTCCGGTCACGATAGACCGCCACGGTTTCGCGCCGATGCGTACGGCATCACGGCGCCGCGAGAGTGTGCTCGACGGCAGCTTACTACATTCGCATGCTCATACCAGCCAATGCCGTGGGGCATTTCTCTCTTCCTGCATTTTGCACATCATAATAATCACACGCAACTTTGCCTGGGATTTTTTACTTTCAAGTAAGATTGTTACAACTGTCACAACGGCCAAGGCGAACGACGCAAAACAATAATCCCACGTTCGCAATATGAAACTCCTGGCGCTCGCACAGTGATTACCAGACGCTCAACAAACGCTATGCGCCCGGTGTTGTTATTGTGTGTCGTAACTGGATAATCTGTGCGGCTGCTGCCTTCCTTATATGTGATAGTCACCTTTCAGGCTCCCGTTGTCCCCGTAGAAATTGAACCCTAATCCCCCATCACCCGTTACCACGCTGGTAGTTGATTGGGCAGATATTTGAATCAAGAATCCTTTCTCTCTTTCTGCTGTTTCCCCCGCTTGCCCCCGGAGGAGGGAAGGGGATGGGCCCACAGGTTATGCGGTCGGCGCGCGCGCGCACGCACACACACACACACATGCGCGCACCCACGCACCAATTTCTGGCGAATGTCGAGCTGGAAGTCGATGATCACCTCCCTGGGACTCGCACCGAGCTCCTGGCCCAGCACCTGCAGCCGTACGAAGTCGCAGTTGTACATGGAGACCTGCGTGAAGAGAAATCGCGGCGGTGGAGCTATTTGGGTGGATGGAGCAAGGAGATAGGGAGATATAATATTCATATACAGAGAGAACAGGCCTGTTGAAAATGATGACAGGCAGAACACTCAGAGGAGATATGAAAGATGAAAGATGAGTGCATAAGGTAGGAGCGGCGCTGTGCAACCAAAAGCCCCAATCAAGGCCCCTCTCCTCTTCCTCCTCGAACCCCGCTGCGGTTCCCCGCCCCCCCGCCGCTCTTCTTCCTCCTTCCATACCTTGACGTCCTCCTCAAAAGTCGTCCGGACCTTACCATCCTCCGACACCGTGCCCTTCACGTTGGGATTGGCGGGGTGGGTGGTCCGCACCACATACTTCCACTCCCTCTGTGAAGTTGCAAAACAGCAATAGCAGCAGGAATGGCAGCTGTATTAGTACCAGCAACGTTATTACCGGCAATAGCAACAGGAGCAGCAGGGTCTGGATTGGAGTATAGCTGCTGCTGGTGTACGAAGATGACTTCCCGTGGCCTGGATGCATTCATACAAGCCGGGTGCTGTGCTGCACTGCCGACTGAGCTGACAGACCTAGGCACCCGAGTGCGCTGTACATGTGGAAGAGGGGGCCGAAGCCTCATCAGGCGGCGCTCTGTTCGCAACACGCGCATGCAGAGCGAGGACCCCTGTGCTGTGCGGGGCGCTGATCCCTAGGGGCGGGGACATGGGCGGGCGACAAATGCTATCCGTACCTTTGCATACGCGGAGAAGCGGGCCCGCAGCAATGCCTCGGCCGTGGGCGCCTGCACGGTGAGGCTTTTGTGGTAGCGCTGGCAACAAGCCTGGGGAACCAACCGGCGGCATGGGGAGACGGAACGGAGGGGGACCATCAACGCAGATCCCATGGCGCTCGCCAATGTGGCCTGGAGGTGTTGTTGGAGGGTGGTGCTGAGAGCGCAGGCTGCAGGGGAGTTGCGGGGGGCCCAAAGAGCTCAGGAGGGTGGCAGAGCGCCGGTGTACTCGGCCCTTGGGGCGCCAGGTAGTCCATGCAATGAGATCGTGAGATCGTACCGCGCTAAGCTGGGCTGTGCCTTCCGCCCTGCTCACCCGAGTGGTCGCGGGGCAGCGGCTGCACAGCCCAACGGGCGTGCAGCCATGGCGACTGCCTACCCCCGCACTCTGCACGCTTCACCTCTAGTCGCAGGGGCCACCAGGATAACGATCGCATCAGCCCGATGATTCTAAACTAAAGATCAGGTGGCTGGCCGTAAGCGCCACTGCCAACGTGATGGGATGGGAGATGCATGAGGTATCACAGGTAAGGATTAGGGGTTTGCAGGTAGGGTCAGAATCGGGCATGCTGACGCATACTGCGCGATTAGCAGAACAACGCAGGGTGGTGTCTATATATGGTTTGATAGCACTGGGACCGTCATGGAAATGTGAGGAGCATGAGTTTGTTTACGGCGTGGTGCAAAAGTACCTGGTAGTCTTGCCCTGACCCGCATGGGCACGCCTTTACGTTGTCCTTTTTGCCAAAGCCCAATCCAGCTGTCACCAAGACATGTGCACGTCTAGGATAGACCTGCTTCTGCGTGAAAGTCCTTTGCCCAAGCAGAGTTTTCCCTGTCCTGAGCATTTTATCGGAATATAATGTTTTAGGAAAACCCCTAAAATATCATGCTTTGAGACCCTCGGTAGCCATTTAATAACGGTTAGGTTTGCGGCGGAAGGACCACGG
The DNA here is from genome assembly GCF_000143455.1 of Volvox carteri f. nagariensis. Taxonomy (NCBI): domain Eukaryota; kingdom Viridiplantae; phylum Chlorophyta; class Chlorophyceae; order Chlamydomonadales; family Volvocaceae; genus Volvox; species Volvox carteri. The sequence continues at coordinate 23,868 of NW_003307613.1, forward strand.
CCCAGCAAAGACACATCTTTCTGCCGTTGCGATAAAGCGCACGTCGAATTAAGTTCACATGAAACTAATGTTCAATAGTCTCTCTTTGTAAAACAAACGTAAACGTTTGGACGATGTCGTGCAGGTCGTTAGCAATCACGGCACGCTTCACGAACCGGAGCACCATTCCGCTTCTCCATGGCCAACACCACGGCTCTGGCAGCCAAGTAAAAGTTATCTGTCTCTACTGCTAAAGCAGTAGATCGACATATAATAGAAGACAGGTTAAACCAACGGAAGCGCGGCAGCAACTGCCATCGCCGGGCATCTCCGGCTATGGGGTGCTCCGGTTCAAATATTTTCATTCGGCCTGGTCGGCAGAGACGCGCACTTCATGTTGTCATAAAGAAGACGACAAGTAAGTCTGTTTGGCGAAGTTTGGTAAAAAAACGGTTGCCGGTGGTCGGGGCCTTATGTGAATGAGGGCGCAGTTTAGGTGACGGCCGCTTCATGGTTTGAATATGGGGCGATGTTGGATAGCGCGACGTGAAGTCGCACGGTAATTTGGCGGAATGCATTCTAACGCTACATATGGCTACCGGTATATAAATGTTGAGCTCCCACATTAATGGCGTTCCATGTCGCATCCGGTCAAGGCTACAAGGTCGTTCACCGTGAAACATGACCGGTACAAGAGAGGAGTCATGCCCGATGATTATATGTCAGCACTACCTTACAGGTTCCCTTCGCAGAGACCTTATCCACACGCCGGCTAACCACAATACGCACGTTACAACAAGCGTCCATAACACAGACCCGTTTATGCCATCATTAATTGCCGGGGGTGTGGATTACAATGCAATACCGCAATACCACCAAACCCCCACAACTCATCGACGCCAACGAAGAATCGTCAGCTTAACTAAGCGGGCCAGCTTTCAAATCATTGCACAATACGGGGCTCACTGTGCGTCCCGCCCCTTGCGAGGCGTTCACCGCAGTCTGCGGCCGGACATCCGCGCCCTCAGAAACCGAAATACCTAAGCAGACAGCATTCTCTGCACTGCCGGACATGCATGGTTACACTCCCCAGAACGCGCAGTATTAAAGCATGCAAGCAACATAAGCGAATTCTCAAGTGGATGAAACAACAAAGCCCGAGTCCATCAACCCCTGAAAGCAACATACGAATAGAATACAGGGGTGCAGCCAGGGGAACAGCGGCGTTCACTTTCCTAAAAAGTGTCACGATGAGAGCAGGCCTTCAGGAAACCAGCTCATCACCTCCCTCCGCTAGCGCGGGAATAGGTTCCTTGAAAAACACAATGGAGACCTCTCAGCGCGCTCTCATAATTTTATTCGGAATGCGGCCTGTTGTTGCTCAGGCGCTAAAATAGCAAGTTCTCAACCCCCAAGTGCGAAGCCTGTGCCTAAGCAAAACGTCTAGGTAAGGCCCCGGGCTCCCAGTTACGGGCTGCATCAACCTGCGATATTTAATGTTAACCCAGCCAGCCAACTATATGTAGGAAACCTACGTGAAGGGGCCAGCACCAGGGAGAGATTTGGCAGTGCGCATGAGCGACAAGCAATGAACCGCCTCACAGGTGCAAGGACGGCGTGTCGATACCGATCACGAGCCATTAGCCTGCAGGGAAGAGATAGCGGGAAAGCCCATACAAGATGCACAACAATCCGGGGAAATGTCGTTATCTCACACTCTTGCCCCAGCCACGTGCAACCATCCACTCCTCCAAGTGCCATGCGCTAGTTGATAATAATAAAGGCGATTCAGTTGGACGGGGTGGTTCCGCGTCCACATCATATTGCCCAAGCATGTTGCCTGCACAGCAGATAAGGCAGTACAGCCATGCTATCATCGGGCTACTTGCGCCAGTAATTAGGAAGCGGGTCGCCGTACTCCCTTTTGATACACGGCTCGAAACATGTGCGACCCTTGTTCGGCCCTTCTGGGAGTCGGGCGATTCCAGTGCTTGACTCGTATATACGCCACAAACGCTTGCCGTGCAGTGCACCTCATATGCTAAGACATCTTGAAGCCACGCCCAAATACGCTGTAATAGTAACAAGACAACATCGACGAGTATCATCACTTATGGTGCGAGACAAGTCGCCGTTGGGTTGAACAGGGACAACAGTACCCCGGCCTTGTTCAGCGGCAGAAACTGAATTGCCAAGCCAAGGAGGCTGACATACATCATCGTGGAGCAGCAGCCTGCGAAAATGCGCTGCGCAGAAGCGGCGCCCGGGACCGCCTCCCCGTTGACCGAAGCTTTGGGCGCCCACAGCCGCTTTGGAATCATTGCCCCCAACACCGAGACCACAAACATAATGGCCATCAGCACCACCGCGCCCCGAGCCCTCCTATAGTCGCCCCGAGTCTTGTCACCGTTGGAGTTGCCGTCTGAAACGATAGCGGCCAGTCCGCTGTAGCCTGCCGCAGGTACCTGCACCATGTAGTCAAGATTAGTTGTGCATCAAACCGGCTCAAAGCTCGATAAGCCAAACCAGAGTCAGAAGCAAGAACACCAGCGTGCGAGATGCAAGGCAGGCACCATTGACATACAGGCATGGATGTAACAGCACACTAGGAAATCCTTGCCCCGTACTTACCGCAGAAGGGGTGTTCTCTATCGCCGTAATTGCCCCGCTGCCTTGTGCGATCCCTGGTACCGCCACCGGCCTTGGCTTCGGGGCAAACGCGTCAACCAGGTCTTGCGGCAGCGCACCCCGAGGCAGCTGCGCCAGAAGCATTTGCTGTAGATGTAGAGGCGTTGCACCGTCGAGTGGCGATCGCGCGGAACGCCAGTTCTTGCGTGCAGCGGGCACAGCAGCAAGGACCGGCCATGTTGCCGGCACCAGGGCAGCTAAATGCAACGGGCTCAGGCCAAGGGCCCCCACATTCGCCAGGTCGATGCGCGCGCCAGAAAATGCAATCCAGGCGAGCAGCGCGCTGACAACCTCCGCGCTGCCGGAGCGCACGCAACGATGGACAATTGCCAGGCCATCAGCGTATGGCGCCTCTAGGATCGCCTGCACATCTTGACCATATTGCCACAGTGCACCCGCGAGGAAGGTGCTCACGCGCGCCATACTGAAGTCCGTGGCTGTTGCCAACAACCGCTCACAGCAGCACACCAATGCCAACGTCGCCTCGCTAAATTCCTGCCCATCATCGGCGCTGTCCTGTGCCTTCGGCAAGTCAATAGCACACTCCTCAGCTTCGTCCACGCACGCAAGCCTATCCTCGGTTGTGACCGCACTTTGGCTGCGCGGCACAACCGTTGTGTAGCTTCTCTTGTCCAACACACGTCCAAGATCCAGGACAAACGCCTCAAGTGACGCCATAGCAGCTGCTCCGGCCCGCACCGCCCGGCCTGCACAAAGCGAAAGCTCGGCTGCAATCACCGCGTCGGTTGAGAGCACACATGGTCTCCAGTTCCCAAGCAGGGGACCCGTCTGCGCCTCGAGGAATAGCAGACCAGTTCCCGGAGCCTGCTCCACAAACACCAGTAGAATGTCTTCACATTTGCGGCCAGCTCGCTCCAATGCCTTGGCGTACAACATCGCACGGGCGGTTGCCACCGCCATTTTGGGGTCAGCAGCAGCAGCCACGGACACCTGTCCAGCCTCTATCAGTCGCTTGACCGTGAGCGGTACGTAGCCACCCTGGATCCGCGCACACAGCTCGACTCCTGGCGTGCACAACCCCACACCGAAGACGAGCAGCGCTGCACGGCCTGCCCCGTCGATGTATGCCGCAGGGCTCACGTGCTGGATAACGGGCAGCTGCCCCGATGCCTGCAAATCAGCTACGCAAGCACTATGATGCGGCTTCGCGCCCATGGGTGCACCCGCCGGCCACATCGCCACCTCGTTTTCCATCTGAACCAGCAGCGCGCTGCGGCTCACTACCGGTCCCAGGACCTTCCGCACGTCCATTGCAGACACAGCCAGGCCCGGAATGGTGACGCTTCCCGTGCCGTCATCACCAAAGCCGTCCAGGCCAGCATTACCCCGCGCGCTCCTGTCGACCTGCACGTCCAGCACAAGATGCGTGCAGCCCGGCCGCAAGAAGCCCTGCACCAGCGACGCGTCGGCCGTGTTGAGCAGGTTTCTGAGGCGCTGGTAGAGATCCACAGGAAGCTGGTCCGGTGTGCAATTTGCAATCTTGATGCTTACACGCACCAGCAGGTCCTCGCTCTGATACTGTGCAGCGGCACCACCACTAGCCACCAGGCGACGAGCCAGGTCGAAGCTGGATGACGCCGGGGTAGCGGCATTGGCCGGGGGGGCCACGAGAGGACCGCTGGTAGCCATGCCGCTGGCCATACCGCTCATGCCACTAGCAATTCCATTCATGCCGACGGCCGCATGGCCCATGCTGCTATTCAACTGCATGCTGCCGCTCATGACCTCAGGCATGCTAACGGTGTTCCCCATGTTAGCCGTGCCCCAATGGCCACCAAAGCCCCGGCCCGGTGCATTGTTGCTGTTTAGCTGACCCAGCACACCATTGCCCAGGGAATTATCGTAGCCAGGGGTTAGTACGGAGGAGCTGCTGTTCATGAAGGTGTCCATTGGCAATACAGATGAAGACGCGCCGGTGTTAATGGGGCCCTGGCTCATCCCGTTCAACTGCTGCTGCTGCAGGAGCTGTTGCTGAAGCAGTTGCTGCTTCTGTTGTTGCTGCTGTTGCTGTTGTTGAAGCAGTAGTTGTTGCTGCAGCTGTTGCTGCTGTTGTTGTTGCTGCTGCAGCAACAACTGCTGCTGGAGCTTCTGTTGTTGCTGCAACTGTTGCTGCTGCTGAAGCTGTTGCTGCTGAAGCTGCTGAAGCAGCTGATGCTCCTGGAGCTGGCGTTGCTGTGTAGCGCGCTTGTTAAGCGCGGCAGCCAGGTCAGCAGTTGGACCCACGGCATCGAAACCCATACAGCCTTGCTGCCACGTGCCCGATGTCGGTAGGCTGGGTGCAAGGCTACCTGTGCCGACCATAGGACCGCCGCTGACCGGTGGGCTGCTGTTCATGGCCAGGCTCATCATCCCAAGCTGCGGAGGCTTAACCTCGGGGCCAGACATCAAAGAGCCGCCAGACACCGGACCCGACGCAAGTCCAGAGCCAGCAGCGCCAAACGCCCCACCCAGGATGGGCAGTGCAACAGCTCCGGGAGCCTGCAGAGCTGCGCGCGGGTCCTCCAAATAGTCCGTCTTGCTGTTCAGGATGCCGTCCAGCATTTCGTCTAGTGCATCCCCCACATCGGTCCCGCCCGAAAAGCAACGGGCGAGGTCGGCATCGACTGCTCCTGAGTGCATGTGGACCGCCAGCGGCGGCTGTAGCATCGCCTGGAACTGGTTGACACCTGCTGGCGTTTCGACTGCTCCATTTATGCCGACGTTCCAGGTCGTCATGCCGCCTGAGGACACCGGTGCGGCGCCCATCCGAACCTTAATACCCTGGTCGACCCCGCTCTCCGCGCTGTAATTCGTCATGACCTGCGGTCAAGAAGAGCACACGGACAGGTTGAAGAAGGGCCAATAAGCTGAGCCCCAGAGCCTTCATCGACTGCATGTTTTCCAGCTGACCTTATCATTCATGCCGATGCTGAGATCGCCGCTGCCGTGACCCATATCAGCGTCGTTACTGCTGTCCGACCAGGGGTGATGCGTTTTGCTCCTCCGCGAGCCGGATACATCCTTCCTTGAAGTCTCGAGGGGGTCTCTCTTTCGGCGTCTTGCATTGTGCTGCAGTAAGCGCGCCCGGCAGCTCCTGCATGTGTGCCAAAGAACCTCAGCACCAGGAAATGCAATTGGGCATTTCCCTCATATGGTCTCACCTCTTGTTACCGTCGAATTCCGTCAACTCCTGGAAGCGGCCGCACTGTGAAAGGAATAGGGTAGGGCGATCATGCTTGCGACAGCACTAGTCATGCGGTATTCGCAGGATTATTATAGGATGGATGCCGCCGTCCATGGAGCTTTGCCCAAAAGGAAACGTAAAGCGCCAACACCGGAGCCCAAACAATACACAGAGTCTGAGACAGAGAGTTGAATACTTGGAAAAGCAGAACTTGTGCAGGAAGATGCTATAGGATAACCACGTCTACGTAAGCCGTCAGTTCCTTAACTTGGAAGGAAGGCCCACATCTTGCCGCCGCCTATACAAGACATGACCGAATGCTTTCCTTTATTGAGGCGTCCAGATAATGCAGCGCATTGACTGCAAGAGCTAAAGGAGGAGCACGAAACTGTACTTAAGCCCAGTGGTGGTAAGCCAGGCCCTGTAAGACGGGCTCGCAGGTTCATCAACTAGATAATCCTTGCCGGTTCTCGCTTGGGCCAACAAGGGCACTGGCGCACCTGCTGGCAGAAACGGCACGCCTTCCCATTCACCACCAAGCTCAGTAGCTTCATATGTGGCTCGCAGACCCGATAGCGCTGGTAATAGCCTTTCTCCAGCGAAAGATCATGACCGCAGCCTTCAACCTGCAGGTTTCCCAGAATGCCGACTCGGCGGGATGTTCACAAGAGCAGCCAAGAACGCGAAAATACCTCAAATGGAATAAAGCTGCAGAAAATGAGCTCCTACCTGGCAGACCAAGGGCCCCTTAGGGGCTCTGGTATGAGCGCCCTTCAGTTCCTTGCCGCCAGCATTTCCACCGCCAGCGCCTGCGCGTGTGGATTCCTGCCAGCCCACGGGGACTGGTCCTAAGCTCTGGTCACGCTGCGCGCCGGCGCTGCTGCAAGGGCCTACGAGCGCAAGGGAAGGATTGCCAAAAACGTGAGCGATAAGGCCAGTCTGCTGGATCTCCCCCACGCCACCAGTCCAAAAAATCTCACCTTCTGAGAGATGCTCTGAAGCAGCTCCAGTAGATCCCGAAGCTGGGCTTGCAGCCAGCGGCAAAGCTTGCAGTTGCGATGGGTCCCATGCGTACTGGCTTGCAGCCCAAGCTGTATGCGACTCCGCGGCAAAGGATGTGCTGAAGACGTCAGCCATACTTGGAAAGGGACTCAAGGCGCCTAGGTGACGCCATACAACGCCGCCGCAGGTTCAGTCCCAGGTCCTCCACTTCTGGGAGGGGCAAATGTCTAGAAATGGGCCAGAGCCGCGTGAACCCTGGGACAGAAGATAAAGCAGTTCGAAGGATATGCGAAGTTACGAGACCGAGTAGTCAATAAGCAAAGTAAACGCTGGACCTCGGCCTTGCATGAGTGCAATCTCCTCTAACATATAATAGGGTTTCCGTAGCTAACTTAGTATAGTCCCGGGACGTTTTCCTTGGCGTAGCAATGTTCGTCCCCAGAGCGGACTAGTACGGCATGGGACGCTGCTTTCCGGATATGTGGCAACGGAATAAGAAAGTACACAGCCGTGAATCCTGTTAAATGCTGTTATTTTACATTTCCTACCGAGCTCTGAGCGTTGCGGTCCATACTGTTGGTTACGATTAAAATAAGCAACACGGGAAATCCAATGAGCGCAACCTTACTTCCTAATGTTCGCCAGCAAACTATATCACCCACAGTTCATAGGGAAGGGGCTCCCCCTCCGGCGAGCACATTGCACTTCTGCTCCGCCCACGAGGAAGTGTGGCTGCCGCAACCACGGAAATATGTATAATACCGACAAATGTATATGTAAAAATGCGCTCATATGAAGAAACGCAAAAAGTCGTTTCCTTGGCAACATGTGGTACAGCATTCCCGAAGCGGCAGGGCTTACTGGGAGTTTTTGAGTAGTTGATTGAGTAGTTGACTTCCGGGATGGCTTGAAGGTGTCTCATCAGAGGTGGACCGCAGGATGCTGGTAGAGAGAGGCGTAATGACGCACACGGCATATTAATGATGCAGGGCTCATGGCCGCTTGGTGAGTGCTGTGGTCGGAGCTCATGAATTGTTCACATAAGCATAAGGGAAGATGACCCCAGCCTCAGGACTCATGGCACCCCAGTTGGTGGCAGTATAAATAGGACGCACTGCAAGACGTATTTCCTAACACAGAACATTGTGAAACACAGTCCCCTTCGCAAGGATAACCCTGTTCCAAAAACGGTAAATAAGTGAGGTCAACTAAGTGAGGTCCAGTGAAGGTGGAGGGGCCATTGACCAAGCTCCCTAACCAACACACGATTATGCATTTACAGGATTGCACGGCATAGTTGATGCCATGATCATAGGCGTGCGTTCCCAAGTGCAGATGCGGTTCCGCACCCTTCACCATAGCATGGCATGCGGCACTCCACATCGCATACACAGTGATATGAGCTCGTGCTCTTGGAGAGTGATTCGCGACACCTTATTGAATATCTCCTTGTCGAAACACCTTAGGTATGACTGTCGGCTTCCTCATTGTAGCTTGTGGCATATACGGGTACGGCTCGAAAGGCTCCGATACTAACGATGTGAGGTAGGGCTACATTTTCGACCGCCATGTTGAACGGCAGGTACTTCGGGTCGGGTCAGGTGTTTCTGGCCTCTCCGTGTTTGGTGTTCGGGACGTTGCCACTGTTGCTGGTGATCCGTTCAAATTCCCCAATGTAGCTCATCCATTTAACAGGCGTGCAATGACTGCGGAGGTCGTACAAGGGGGCTGCTTCCTTTCGCCATCTTCGGCAAAGTTGGCGCCTTGTTTGCGGCGATTACAGAGAGCTAGGCAGCCACGTGCAGGCATCTTGTCAGACCTACCGTGCATGTCTTCTGCTGGTTGGCAGCATCAAGAACACGACATGACGCGTGCGACTTATGTAAGCAATGAATACAAACAATAACAAAATAGGAGTTACGCCGAGCCATGCTGAATGGCCGAAGAGAGACGAATGCGATTGATCTCCGCAGCGCTCGTCCACCGCACTAAACTTAAGACATGTCCAGCGGGGGTGAGGGATGCAGCAGGATGTTTACCCAAAGCTGAGTCGCGGTAATGTCAACGGCATCAGGGATATCAAGCCTTCTGATGGGTGTGATGGGGGCCCGTTGCGAGCCGCCGTTCTGCGTAGTCTACCGTGGTGATTGGCTGAGGGCGGCGCGGCAGGGGCGCTCTGCAGCTGGTGGTGGTCACACCTCGCGTATGTCCCAGCAGCAAGTATGGTCTATAGGTTGCGATTCGGAGGCAGACCCGCTGCGGCTCCGGGGAGGGCGACGAGACCCTTTTATTGCGTCTTTGAATGGAAAGCAATATACTTAAGTTACGAATTACAAGCTCCGCACACAATTGCGGGTGTGTCCGTAAAAGCCGGGGGGCCCATGGACGTTGTATTGGCATTGATGCGGGTACGCGGGAGGCCATCATCATCATCCCTCGTTCGCTTCAGAGCGAATCGCCTCAGCGCGACGTGCCTGGCCTCCCAGATTTCCGAGATGTACCTGGCCAATGCCAGAGGTGGCGCCTCAGTCATAATGGTGCGCATGCTGCGCCCCTTGAAGACGAGGTCACCATCGTACTTAGCCCGTGCGCTCTTGCGAGCGGGGCATTCATCAAACGCATGCAATGTATTTTCAACCGCTCCACAGTCACAAAGCCTGCAGGTACGCGCGGTGCGCTCACGCCCATTAGGCCGATTAACCCCTAACTCCCAACAGCCTAACAGGAAACGCATGGGCACTTGATGCAGTCGCTGGGGGCATGGCTACTTTAGTGTGCTCCAGCCAATCGAGCCGCGCATCCCTAGGCGGGGCCGCTCCCACCCATTTGTTATAGCGACAAGCCTTGCCTCCGGTAATCCCTATGGGGAAAACGCGGGGGTCACCTAAGGTATTCAGACACTCCGACCGTGCATCAAGCCGCTTGGCAAATACCTTCAGAATGCTCCCAACTGGCAAGTTAAGGGTGGCGTAATGCGCTATGAGATCATCACCGCGCGTATAAGAGAGCTCGCGATCAATAGAGACATGCAGATGGACTATTGTTAACATGTTGGCCGATTACCTGCGAGTGTGTGCGTTTATGCGGGTTCGCAGGGTGGGGTGGGGTGGGGTGGGGTGGGGAGTTTACGGTATTGCGCGCCATGGGCGCGTGCATCCACCTGCTGCCATTCCGTCTGGGTGTTGGTTTTTGTATTTGTGTGTGTGGTGGGCCCATCACGTGGCCTGTCGGCGCTGGGAGGGGCAGAAGCTGGGCCCAGGGGGGAAAGCGCGGAGGAGCTCCCCTGGAGCAATCAATGAGGTCCCCCGCTGCTGGCGGCGCCGCCTTTCCTCTTCCTGAGCTGTTCTCCCACGTCCTCCACCTCAACGGGAAGATAGGAAAGAGCTCAGAGGTTGGTCGTCCTGTCCCACCCGCAGTGAATGAGTGCGCCACTCACATCGCCACACATCACACGCAGTTTTGTCTCATGGAAGGGGTGTTTCCTTTCTCTCCCACGCATTGTGGATTATGGCTAGGTGGGGTGAGCGCCTCATGGCACAAGAGGGGTCCGGGCCGGGCCAGGTTGCCGCGGGACCGGCGCTCTGATCTAGCGTCCGGAATGCATACACTGTTCGTTCGGTGCCTAATTACTGCTAATTACAACGAGGATCTGCCATTTTGTCCGACGTGTAAGCCAATCGGGAATAAATTAAGGATCCTTAATAGGGAATGTAGTTGGTGGGTTAAAAGTACTTGCAAACTGCAGACTGCGAAGCTAAGGAGAGCTCGGAGCCGACGACGTGTATCCAGCTTGTCCGTTGCCGTACGTAAACACATACACACACTCTACTCCGACATCACGCAATGAGTATCAGTCAAAAAAACGTAAGCAGTAACAATTGCAAAAAAACGTGTTTCCCCCTTAACTCCTGATCAAATATTAGAGTAGTTCATGCTAAAAGCATGAATAGCAGCATCCTTAGATGTACACTATCCATGGATACCTGTCATGAACGGTGCCTCAAATTTTTGATATGCTTTTGAGAATTTTGGATGGTCAGCGCGGGGTACATGTGTCTAGCTGCCTGCTGCCTACAGGATGAACAGCAGCCACAGCTGGGAAAAGCGCTATTCCAGCCACCAAACGGCCTCCCGACAGAGTGACTGCGGCATTACAAATAGGTCTAACAATATGGATTGAGGTACTGCAATTAAAAGAATGAAGTCGAAAATGGCATGCGCGTTTTACAGTTTTTAAGCGATCTTGGCAACAGCAGCACCACCACCACCAACCGTACTACTGCTAATTAAGCCAACCGTCAAACAAGGCTCGTACCCACCTGCGCCCCTGCTGAGCCCATTCAAGCCCCTTTACACCATCACCACCACCTCCGCAAAAATGGATTTTTACTCCCTCTCTTCCCGCGTAGCGTCCACACACACAATTACACACCAGTTCCTGTTACCCCCTTCCCTCGCCCGCAGGCGCCGCCAACCCCTCTTGAGAGGTCCGACATCGGCCCGAGGAGCTTGGAGTCCTAGGAGAGTGGTGGTGGCAGTGGTGGCGATGGGGGTCCTTCAACATGTTGCATGTTACATGGTGGTGAGAGCTCTTCATGGAGAGCCCGGGACCGGGCCATGTAAAACTTAGACGAGCCAAAAGCCCATAAACCTGCTACAGACAAGCTGTGTCGGCTTCCTCAAAGCCGGGAAAAGGGCGGGGGCCCCATGCATGCGTACAGGCCGGTAGCTATGGCGGCACGCGTGACAATTGATGGGTAGTGTCAACGTGGTGGGAGCTGTGCTTGTTGCAGCAGTGCTGATGCTGTGGGAGGTTTGCTTGCCAGAGCGCGGGAGGCAGGAAGCCGGGGCTCATAACCTGTTGAAGAGACGGTACACGGCTAAGAGTCATTGGCCGTTACACGTAGTCGGGAGGTCAGCGACCTGCCACCGACAGCCCCTTGCTTGGGCGTAAACGTAAGAGTGCGAGGTGCAGTTACTGGCACACAGCAGGGGCTCGGCCGCCAAGTCCGCGGTCCATGCCGGCTGCTCAACGCTCAGCAGACACAATCGCAGCTTGCCAGGCTTCAGCCTGTTGGCTTTGCGGTCTGGTGCCGCAGCTCGAACACGCACGGAAAACAGCGCCGTACAGCACCGTACACACTGCCTACAGTGCCCCTTCAGGCATTGACCTGCCTATTCGGGCGCCCCCCTCAAAGCCTAGCTCGGCACACTTCCCCAAAGCACTCGGCACTTTCTGGTGCTGTCTGTGATGTTTATCCCCGAAGCGCCAGCGGCTTCCGCAATCCGCCCCACAGTCGCGAGCTTCATCGCGGCGCACTGCAAGTGTTCGGAGGCCCCGAGCATTGGCCAAAGTAATTCTAAAAACGAGCAGCTTGCATACTTCATAGAGAAATGAAGGCAAATTTGTCGGCCTGCTGGTGGCAAGTCGGAATGCCCGTGCGGGCAAATGGTCACGCAAGCTGGGTGTTCGAGTTATCATACGCCGTCATCTCATAAATCAATGTTGAGATACGCGGCACCTTTGGAGATTTAAATTTAGCCCGAGAGGCGTTGATGTGACTTTGACCTCGATCAATGGAGGCAGCCAAACATGTTTGTGCTCATACAATTTTTGTCGGCTACAGGCGAGATACCTTGCAATAAAGAATGAAATATATTAACAATAACGCGTTTCAGATGGGCGAGATATTATGTTTGGTCCGTTACACACGGCCACACCCCACACGGCCATGGGCAATCCTACAGGGCGGGGGCCCCCTGGGCGCATCGCGCTGGGGCCCCCCAAAAAATGGTGTTGTGGGGTTTGCTGCTGCGGTATATGAAGAGGAGATGGGGGGAGGTGGGGGGGAGACGGGGGATGAGATGGGGGGAAGATGTGGGAGAAATGGGGGGAAGATGTGGGAGAAAAGGGGCAAAGTCAAGGAAACTGCTGACATCCAAGATTGGCCAGGGGGGAAGGGGGCGGGGAGGGGGCGTGCACCTTGGATAACCACTTAGATTCTGGTACAGGCGGACAGTTAATGCCGTGATGAATCTCCTTTCACGACATCCTTGCGGCTGACAACCTGGCCTGTCATTTTGCGGGGCTCCGCAATTTAGACGCCGTTTCGTTCCTTTTGCGTGATGGTCCCTGACGGATTTCCTCGGCTAAAGCTGCACATGGGGGCGTAGGAACGTGATCCAGATACTCTCTGCTGAGAAGCCCCTAGCAGCGGGCAGGCAGCCCCGACCACGTGGGGATCAGCATGAACAGGTAGCGTCAAAGTTCCATGCCTCTGCTGTGCGCTGCAATGGTGCGGAGTTGAAAGATCGCAAAAAGCAAATTGGTTTTTTACTGTGGGTTTTTACAAATAAGAAATTTGTATTCTGCCGTCTGGCTTCGGAGTTAGGGCTGTTAGGGCAGTGGTAGGCGGGTAAGCGGCAGAGTAATCGGATTATTAGCGCCTACCAGAGGTAGCTTCTGCCTCGCTCAGTGTTGATTTCCTATATGGCTTCCGAGCAGTCCTGGCCAAGTTGCTGCCACCACCGGGACCTGTGAGGACAAACCCCAAGGCGAGATGCGGAGATGGCAGTTCGATGCGAGTGTTGATAAAGCATGCAAGTTGTCGCATCAACTGGGCGCAGCGGGACGGCCCGCACGGTCGTCTCAAGCCGTCGAGCACGCGCGCTGCTTCAGTGCAGCCAACACATTTGAGTTCGTTCAATCAGTTATGAGGTGACGGTGCCCATTTGAGTGTGTGGATTATAGCTTCGGAACACGGTGTTGTTAAGCACCTAGCTCGGTACTGGTTGGTTGGCGAGCGAACCTTCGACGGGCGGACATAGGGGGTTGGTGACCTGGTGCCTTGGCAGCCGACGTCAATCTTACCTGCTTTACTAAATATCTCTATGACGAGAACCCTTTTCGATTGGGAAGCAGTAACCTCAACGTTCACGGCGTCCCAACCACTACCTACGTACGGGCCTGAAGCTACTGCGAAGCTTTGTATTTACGTACCAGATTCGATTCATCGGATCCCCCGCCTATCTCAGATCCTGAATATTAATCCCAAATGTAGCTTTTTAAATCTTCCATTGAGTAGTCTCCATCATGTGGCAAAGCCGCGGCGACACAGGCTGCTTTATACTTGTTTGACAGCACCACTCTAAGCGTTATGGGTAAGATTCCTGTGAAAATAATAGATCAAATTCAACTTATGTTCAGCCTAGTATGAAGGGTTGCGACTAGGCTTGTATGGCAAGTACTGCGCAAACACCTCACTCTAGTGGACCTGATTACTGCATAGGTTTGATTGATATATTGCAGATCTGAATTTTAAACGCTCATTGGTCAACGGTTCCCTTAGAGCAAATTGTATGGTACGGTTACGGGCGGGCGGTTTACGATTGTTGCGGCCGTAGGTAGACAGCCTTACAGTTTGACTAGTGGTCTTATGCTTTTTGACGTTGCAGCACAAGAATGATTTAGCGAGATTCGGCATATATGCTTGTCGGTCCGGCTACATTTCATATTTTCCCTTCAGATGGAATGGACCGCGTATCTACTCACCGCGGTACTTTGTTCTAGCTTGGAACTTTAAGACTTGCCTTATAACAAACGATGGATTACATCCTTAGCATTTGGACCGGTCAAGACTTGTTTTGCACACCTTACTTCTCAAACTCAACTACTGTCGTTAATCTTCCAGAAGCTACCGAAGTTTGTCGGCACCTCAAGAGTAGCTACTCTCATAGGATGCGCCGCTGGCTTCCTGGAAAACCAAGCTCAGTCGTTCTCATCCTTTTCGCTCTGGCACAAATGATAGCTGAGTCACGAGGGCAACTGCAACCCATAACATGTAATTCAATTGGTAAGCGGACGTCATTTTGCAATCGGTCTTCCAGAGGAGGGAGGAATATGGCGTCTGGCCCAAACCCGTACGCATTATGGCAAGCTGGGAGTAATAACAGCTTCGCAGGCTCTGGCTGCGTGCCCTCCATCCTTCCTTCCTTAGTTTTGGGGAAACCGAAGGTCGCACTGAAACGACGCTGCTGATTGATTTAGAGCAGGGCAGATGGTTGCTTTGCGTGCCTCCGTTGCTCACCCTGCTGGGGCGATTTCCCACACCACCTCTTCTTCCCAGCACCTCCCCTACTTATCCCGAG
Source organism: Volvox carteri f. nagariensis (assembly GCF_000143455.1). Lineage (NCBI taxonomy): Eukaryota > Viridiplantae > Chlorophyta > Chlorophyceae > Chlamydomonadales > Volvocaceae > Volvox > Volvox carteri. Next base: position 38,869 of record NW_003307613.1, read on the forward strand.
ATACAACTATGCGCACATAGACACAACCCCATACAATTGCATAGATCCTTCTCCCCTTCTCTCTCATATATACACATACATGCATGCACACACACACACACACACACACACACACACACACACACACACACACACACACACACACACACACACACACACATATGCACACATGCACACATGCACACAAACATGCACACATACACACCGTTTGAGACCCCAGACCACCGGAAGTCCGCCGGTGCCTTCGTCACTGCAAAACCCAGGACCTCAGGCAACAGCATCAGGCTTGCTACCACCACCACCACCTACAACAACAACAGCATTTCTGCCGTCCGATGCAACCGTTGCATCTCCAGGTCTACGCGACGATGTAAAAGCCACACGGGCTGTCAGGCTCTATGCCGTCCGCCACCGACAAGGCCACGTGTCGGATCCAAGGCTGCAGCAGACCCCGCCAAGCGAGTGGCGACAGAAGCAAGAACATCAGCCGCAGCAGCTGCAGCAACGGGAGCAACAGCTACAGGAAAAGCACCAGCAACAAGAGCGGCATGTAACAGTACGCCAAACTCTCACCAGTGTTGAAGAGCCCACTGGCACAGCCACTCCGACGCAGTCCACCCGGCTTCTGAGAGGCTTTATGCCGTTGACCCACGACGGTGAGGGGCGGCACCAGGACGGGAATCAGGGTAAAAGTTGGCAACCGGGGTGGCCAGCACATCCGCCCGTCCCCGGGACAAGTGCAGTCCCGGAAGGGCAAACGGAGATCAGGACACAAGAGGAGCCAGAGCTGCTAGGGGACCTCTCGCAAAGGGATCATCTTTCGGAGCTGAGTCCTCCCACCTTCGCCTCCGCACATCAGCAATCGGACTGGGCGCCGTGGGTAGACGTCGGCGACGGCTCCGGGGATGCGGTGTACGACAGCTCGCCTGTGGTGCCGTACGATGAATCCCAAACGACACCACTGGTTCCGCAGAGCCCGTGGGTGCCGCAGGTGCCCCAGCTCCCCCCGTCAACGCCACCACCACCTGACCCAGCGATCCGGATATCGAGTTCCGGCCTCGGGGTGCTGCAGGCGGCGTTACCGAAGCGCGGCACGCGCCCGAGGCGCCGTCGGAAGCTGGACCTGCCGCCGCCTGTGCGCCCCCGTCCGCCGCCTACGTTGCCCCCATCAGCGGTGCCGGCGGCTGTCGACGGCGATGGATCGCCTCAGTCAGAGCCAGCTGGAAGTACCGGTAAATCATCGGACTTCTTCCCTCCGCCTCTTCCCCCCATGTGGGACTCAAGGATGAAAGAGCTCACTGGCGATGTACGGATTATAAGCTCAGTCAAGAACCAGGTGGGTGGTAGTGGTAGTGGTAGTGGTAGTGGTAGTGGGTGCAGAGTATATTTTAACCTCCTTTATTGTCCATCCAACTGCGGTTGCCCGTCATCCGCCGTATCGGCCGTTTTATGAATCCTGCGCGTCGGCCACGTTCAGTATTGTAACACGTTCTTCTGTTCGTTCTTGATCCCCATTTTCCACTTTTCCGCACATCTGCTGCTCTGCCGGTCGCCTGCACCTGCGCCCCGCTGTCCAGGCAAGCTGTAACTCTTGCGTATCCTTCGCCGTGATCGCTGCCGCGGAGACGGCTTACGCGCTTGGTCGCCGCATCAGCGCTGCCTGGGTAGACTTCTCCGAGCACAGCCTTTTCTTCTGCGACTCGGCACTAGCCGCCAGCCCCCCAAACTGCAACTACGGTTGGAACGTACCAGACGCGCTGGCCGCGTTGCAGCGGTCGGGGGTATATTTGGACTGTTGTCGGGAGTACAACCCTACCTTGGGGTCGAGCAAATGTGAGTCGCCAGCTCGGCCGGGATCGTGTCGCGCGGGTCGGCAGGTGACGGATTGCAGGCCGCATCCGGGGAGGTGGGAAGTGCGGGAGGTGCTGTGGGGCTCGGCGGCGGCTGCAAACGTGAGCGCGGCAAAGGAGCTGGTCATGAGTGCAGGCAGCGCGGTGGCGTGTTTCCGGGAATTCTCGGATACGAAGAGGTGGGAAGGGGCAGAGGGGGAAAAGGGGCAGAGGGAAATTGGGTGCGCGCGTGCGGCGGCGACGGCGGCAATAACGGCGGGGGGGAAGGTGGTCAGGAGCGATGGCCCGGGCCGCAGCGGGTATAAGAGCAAGACCTTCTAAAGGGATTAAAGGAAACAAAGGCTTTGCTGGCTGCGGCGCAAAGGAGTTTTGAGGCCCGGGCGCCTCGGCCCGACAGCCGGGACCGAGCTCTTTTCGCCGTGTCCTCTCTACCACCTCCCGGTTGCGTCAGGTCAGTCGTAAACAGGCAATCTTCCCGATTTCTCTTCCCTACCTTCAAACAATAATGACTATGCGTGACATCGTAGAATGCCCACCCAGCCAGCAATCCACCCCCACCCCCTCTCGGCTCGGCCCACCTACCCGCCCACCTACCCGCCTGCCTGCCTGCCTGCTCAGGATCGGTCGCGAGATCTACCGTGACAACCCGGCCGCAGTTTCCCGGGGCTACCACTGCGCCCAGCTGATTGGTTGGGACGACGAGGCGGGATACTGGCTGTTCAAGAGCTCCTGGGGCGAAGATCTGGGCGACAACGGCTTCTACCGGGTAGGTCATAGATCAGCACACGGGAACCGACCCGTGGGTCACTATGGTACTATGCATCCAAGACCGTGAATGAATTACCGGTATGCTGAGATCTAGCCGTGATGTGAAATCCATCAGACTGCATCCCCGGCGCGCGGGGACTTTACTTTCCCGGTGTACCTGGTGGACTTGTCCTTACTTTTTTTGCGGCATATGAGGACCCGGAGCGCATACATACGTGCATACATGCATGCATACAGACAGACAGACAGACAGACAGACAGACATCACGACCACGATCACGATCTGACCGCTCCCAAACCCGTTGCTTGTTGCGTATCTCCCAGATTGGCTACGGACAAGCCGAGGTCCTTGTTTGGGGCGTGTGGGGAGTAATATGGCAACCCTTGCCGTGAGGCAAAATGGCGGCGGGTGTTGGTGGCTTGTTGAGGTGAGGTGAGGTGAGGTTCGATTGGGTTTAGTTCTGAGACCCGTGAAACGCAGGGCGCCGCAGCCCCGTACGTACGTATTTATGTGCGCGGTGCTCTTCCGTGCGCACTGTCGTAGAGGTTGCAAAAGTAGCGGCAAGGCGAAATTCGCGGGGAAGGGGAAGGGAGGGACGTCCAACCACCGGCACCCCCCTCGGCGACCCCCGATTGGGCTGGATGGGTCCCGGACGGGGCAGGATGAAGCGATGGCGGATTAAAAGGGGTTAAGGGTTGGATCGAAACCACGGGAGGACTGAAACACCGTGGACATAGTGGGTAGGGGCAGCGTGAAATCGAGGGACAGCGGGTTTTGCGCGACTAGGCAGCAGAATCTGATGTAGGTATATCGTCTAAAGAAGTTTTAAGGGAGGTTTTAAGGGAGGTGGATGTGGGGGAGGTGCCGCGCAGCTTATGGGTGAGATCGTGAGATCGCGCCCAGCTGCACGGTCCTGGTCTGCAAGGACCCTGCAGCGCCGACAACGCATAGCCGGGCGTAGTGGCTCGGGCCGTTGCGTTCAACATTTTTAGTTCGTTGGTTTGGATTTGCACTTGTTGGTTGAGGCCGGTGGTACGGGCTGGGAAATGCATGTGGCCATGCATAGGCATTGTTGAAAGCTTTGATGTTTGGGGAGCTGATGTTGTCCACTGTTGCTGCTATACAGTAGCAGTTGCAACCTTAGCAGTTGCAACCTGGTATCTGTTGCTTTTGGTATCTGCTGCTATTTAGGGTTTGCCATGTTTGTTTGTTTTGCTGTATTTGCTCGACCGGCTTGCTACATTGCAGCAGGTGCATCGGCTGTCTCCGCAAAGAGCAGCGCACGGCGAATATAACGGTTCCCGTCAGTTGCTAAGATTTTATTCTATGGAAGCTTGAACTGCAGGTGTTATGGACGTTTACTTGTTAAGTATAAAAGCGTAAGGAACAGCAGGTCGTTCTTTGTTCATAGTCGGCAGGGACAGGATTGAGGGGCCGCATCCATATTGCATGTGCGTTCTTGAGAATTTTTGCGGCGTCATCCAACCATTCGCACGAACCCAGGTTTCGAGCACTGAAAATGCTGAAACGCTAGATTATTTCACCATCCTCAAGCGAAAAAATGCTCTCCTGAAGATATTGATCACTCTAGGACTGATGACGTATATGTATATACTAGCTGTGCGAATGCTTTGCTCGAAGCTTTGCAAGGATTGTGCCGTGTGCAGACCTGAACTTCATTTCCCTGCGCAGATGGCAGAGCCCTATCTAGCCGTCCTTAATTTTCTTCGTCGTTTTGGACTCGTTGTTGACTCACGCCACGTTTTAGCTTCGATGGCTCAAGGTACGGCCTGCTAAGTGGGTCCTTAATCGTACACTATCGTACGGTTGCTTGTCAACTGCAAAGCTACGTTTTGTTCTGCGCCACGTAGGACATATTCGCATTCAATCCCCGAGCCATATCTCACTCTAGACGTCTGCCGCCTGAGCACTTGCGGGTGTTGTGTGCCAGGTCAGTCCGGACCTAACCACCGGCGTCAGGTCCCTCCGTACAATAATATACTGTTCCCTGCTCGTCATATCCCGCGTCGCCGTTGTCGTGGGTCACGTTGAACATGAAGTGACGTGCGCATCGCCTTCTGCCGTGGCGCCTCCGCGCTGTTGAGCCTCTCACCCATGTGTGTGACCAAGTAGGGCTGTACTGCCCGCTCAGCTATGGGCCCGCTCGGTATGACATGGCAGCAGCAGCAGCAGCAGCAGCTGCCACGCGCCACAGCGCGGGAGCCTGCTCGCCGGGCTGTTAAAATGTGCGCGTCCTTGTGTGTGAAGGCACATCACTGGCGTGGGGGTTATTCCCAAGGGGATATCGCCAGGGGGCATTGCGCGTGTCACGATTATCATAGCAGGTAAAAGTTATGCGCGCATGCGTTAGGATGTATATTTTAACTGGTGTATTATAAATGTTACGGAAAGGAACGGGGACTACGTAAACCCCTCGCGTTGTTTTGAGTTCAGTCCACACTCACGCCACATCAAGGCGAGGTGGGCAGGATGCGTACATGTCGTACGGCAGTATGACATCATTTATTTTTTGGTTGGAAGTTGGCGAGTGCAATCTGTGAGAAGAAGGGTTTCCTTTCCCCGCAATATTCCGGTAGTAAGGCTCCGTACGTTGTTGTGGGCGAGACATGAGCAGGCAGTGCAGGTTTCTGAACACGGTGTACGCTCTGATCTGTATGAGATGGCAGGGTGCATGAAATTCTGTAAGTTTTATAAAAAGACGGACCTGGATCATCGGTGCCATACGAGGTGCACGACAACCTTGCTCAGCACCAAAAACAGGAGCGCTGCGTCCCCTGTATGTATGTATGCGCCTCCTCAAGGTATGACCGTCCTTGTAGTACGGCAGCCCTGCTCCGCTTAAACATGATGGACCGCCGGCTTAACCTGCCGAGCGGCCGATTCTTTCCCACGTCGCCCGGGTCACCACCTTACAAACGTTACCTTCCATACCCCCCCCCAACCTCCCTCCCTCCCTCCTTACCACTGCCAGCAGCCCCCCAACCAACCAACGACGTGATGCACTCCATACAGTTCGCCTGAAGTACCAAGGGCCATGTACAAGCAGAGCTATGCAAACAATGCAAACACAAGAGCTCAACAACTCGTTCGGAACGAGGAAAAAACCTAGCCCCCAACAACCTAACTACTATTCCCAACCTACTTGGCGGCGACAGTCCCGAAGCCGGGTCGATGAGCAACGACCACAGCAACAACAGCGCCTTGTGACCCACCCCCCCACCCCCCCACATACACACATACATACACGCAATCCCCCCCCACACACACACACCAGCACCTTCTGGAGACCGGTGGCCGTCACAATGACCACCAACATCATCATCAACATCGCTACATCCTCCTGCAGATGCGACTGAAAGCGGCGGCTGCAGTCCAGCGGCCGCTCTCTCCCGGGTCTCTGGAGTATATTGAGCGATCGACTTCCCGAACGAAGCGCACAACACCGCCAAACGCAGCAGCCGTAGCAGCTGCCGCGTCGGCGCGCAACCAGCAACAGAGTACGTCATCAGAGGACGTTATTGGCATATCCCCAGCGAGGGCTGCACGCGCTGCGGCTCCCCAAGCTCCCGGAGCGGAGCGTTACGGACCCTGAACCCACGCTGCGTTGCGACAGCCTGCTCCCCAAGATGCACACAAGCTCAACAGCTAGCACACACTTACACGGCCACATGGCCACGTGGCGAAAACGCCAAATACTGCGAAACGCAAACACCTCCAGCCCCCACGGCCACCTGTCTATCCCCGCGCCTGGCTCTGCGACATTACCCCTCTTCCTCTTTCCTCCTCCTCCACCTCCTGTCTCTGTTGCTGTTGCCGGCTGATTCCCCGGCCCTCCGCTACATTCTCTGCAATCCCCCTTCCAGGCACTGCAGCCCTTAAACCCCCCACCCCCAACTGCACTCCACGAGAGGTCCTCAGCGCCGAGCCGCGTGCCTTGCCGCCACCCGAACATCAAGCGGCAGCTGCTGCGGTTGCTGTTGTTGTGCAGCAACCGCCGCCGCCGCCGCCGGAGCTGCCCAGATGTCGGCGGGCGCGGCTGCAGCCCCACCTCCCCCCCCGCCAACAGGGGGCAACCCCATGTCGCCACGTCTCCGCCTCCTCAGTCCGGTGTCCCTCTGACCGGGTAGCCACCGGTTGACACCCAGCACAAGCCTACACGGCCGCCTAGGCAGGGCCTTATCCAGAACCAGCTCCAGAACCTCGGAGGGCAGGGTCCGCAGGGGACTGCAGGCGCCTGCGGGGGCCCGGGCGGGCGGTGCAGTGGTAGTAGTAGTAGGAGGAGGAGGAGGAGGAGGAGGAGGAGTAGAAAGAGGGCGGTGGGCTCTGTGAGCTGGGTGGGAGGTTGGATGGCGGTGTGCGCGGTAGAGTGCCTGGGACTACTCCTCACAACGATGCCAAAGCTGTGCAGAGAAAACCCGCATGCATGTGTGTGTGTATGTGTGTGTGTATACGTTTGTTTAGTTGTTGCCAAGAGGGGTGAACCGCCGTTGCTGGTGATTCCAGCAACGGCATCCCTCTGCCCTCCCACTCCCCTTTCCCGCCGAATAAACCTACCGCTATCTATCACTACCACCAAGGTCAACATGTCATCGGTCTGGCCAAGTCATCCACATGTCGCTACATGCGACCAAGTCCTCTGGTTCTCTCCCAACCTCCCCATCCCGGACCAAACAACCACCCCCCAGCCCGGAACTGCAACTGCAACTGCAACTGCAGCAACTGCTGCAACTGCTGCAACTGCTGCAACTGCTACTACTGGTACTACTGCTACTACTGCTGCAACTGCTACTACTGCTGCAACTGCTACTACTGCTACTACTGCTACTACTGCTACTACTGCTACTACTCCTACTCCTCCTACTCCTCCTACTCCTCCTACTCCTACTACTCCTACTACTCCTACTACTACTCCTACTACTCCTACTACTCCTACTCCTACTCCTACTACTACAACTACTACAACTACTACAACAACTACTACTACTACTACTCGTCCTCCTCCTCCCCCTCCTGCAGGTCAGCACGACCACCGCAACGACCACCGTAAGCAGCACCTACTGCAGTCGCCTTACCTAGCCGGCTGTGCGTCCCCATCAGCACCGCCAGCCGCCTCTGGTTCCGGAGCAGGGGGTCCACTGCCGCCCGCTGCAGGCCCTCCACCTGGCCCGCATCCAGCAGTCCCGGAGGGCAGCACAGCCGCAGCTCCCCAGGCCAGCCGGGACACACCTGCCAACAACAGCCAATGATACCACCAAGGGCAACGGGTTTCAGCTTTTCGCTGCCACTCGGCTGCCAGTCTGCTGCCGCAACCCCGTCACTACCAGCAGCACCACCACCACCAGGATATGGAGTGAAAAGTAGCAGCAGGTAGAAGGTTGATAGGTTTAGGGTTTATACAGAGCACGCCCAGGTCCTGCTGCACACCCCCTTCCCTTCCCTTCCCTCTCCCCCTCCCCCAAATCACACACCTGTACCAGCTGCACGAGTGCGGGCGCCAGCTGCCACAAAGACTCCAGGGGGCCCATGCGGGCAGCACCGCCCTGAGCCAAAACCTGTGTGGTGTATATCCCCCCCCAAACACAGACATACATACACACACCCCATGAGGCCCGTTACAGCAGTGGGCGGGGCATGATGGACAGAAAGTGGTAAGAGGGGCACACAGGATAAGGCAGGGACAGCAGGAATGCAAAAATAGCTGTACGGCAATACACGACGGACCTTTTATACCGAACTCATCACGAGATGACCCAACAGAGCCCAACATGACGTTATGCGTGATGAGCCGAGCACAATGATGATTGAGGCGCTAGTTAAAATATCACGTTCCAATATTCCCTCATAGTTCATCTCGAACAAAGGTCGCATCAACACAAGCTTCAGGCAACAGACTTCAGGTCTGCAAGTTTGCGTCAGCCCAGCCCAGCCCAACCCAGTTCAGTTCAGGTGCACGCACCTGCAGGAACTCCCCGCGGGAGAACCGAACCCCAAATGACTCCAAGCAGCTCCCCCCGCCGCCCTCGCGACCCGCCCGCCGCAGCGCCGCTAGCAAGACGCACATGGCCGTCGCGTACGCTGCGGCTTCGCGTCCGTACGGTTTGAACGGCACTTCCAGGAGCAGGTGCTGCAGCGGCGGCAACGGTTGCTGCGGTGGCGGTTGCGGCCGCCGCAATAACCCGCCCTTACCGCCACCACCCCTTCCATCCCACCGCAACGACTCTCGCATCACGTGGTCTTGTTTCTGCTGCTGCGGCCGCGACGCTGGCGGCGGCGGCGGCGGCGGCGGAAGACGAGATTGCCGATGACCTTGTCGCCCCGGGATAGTCCGTGGGAAGCCGTCGGAGAGCGCTGGGCCAGCCGCCACCGCCGTTGCCGCCGGCGGGGCCCCGGTATCGGCCTCCATATTCTTCGCCGGGGCAGTTGCTACAGCCGGATGGATGGACAGCAGTAGCAGCTCCGCCGGGCCCAGACGGAGGTACGGACGTCGCAGGGGCCGTTGCCGCCGCGACATCCTCGCCCCCCCTTCACGAGCCCCTAACACCACCTCCTCCTCCTCCTCCTCCGATTCGGTCGGTATCCCAGCACTCCCACCGCTGCTGCCGTCGCTGCAGTTGCCGCTGTTGCTCTCCTCCTTCCCTTCGTCCCTCTCCTGTTCGCCCTTCGCCGCCGGAGGCCGCCCGTGTAGCTCCCTTCGCTGCAGCCCCTGCTGCCATACCTCCAATCGCCGCCGGTATCGCCCCAGCCGCTCCTGAAGCTCCCCCACGCCACGTCGCAGGGCGCCGCCGCCCAACAGCATCAACGACGCCTCGTAGAGGGGCCCCAGACCCGTGTGGTGCACCGCCTCGCGGCGTGCAGCGGCCTCAAGTGCAGCCAGCTGTGCGGCGTCGGGAGTCCAGGGAGCCGCAGCAGCGGCAGCGGCAGCGGCGGCTGGCTCCGGTTGTCGCTGGCGCCACGCAGGATGATGAGGCGGGTAGCGGGACGGCTGCGTTGGCTGCGTGTAGCAGCAACGCCGCCCAGGGACGTCCTTGCTGTCCCCCCTCAGTGAGCTGAGTTGGCCGCTGCGGTCGGCACCGCCATCGGAGCTTGATGTTGCCGCACTAGACCGGGAGTTCGTGTCATCGGAGCCCGAATCGTCGTCGGTGCCGGAGGTTGACTCGGGGTTGGACGATGATGAGGCGGGCGGCGGCAGAGGCAAGGGGTTTCGAAGCAAGCGCTGATCACGACGCGCTTGGAGCTCCGCAAACGCCTCTGAGTGCGGCCGGCGGCGGCGTGGTGGGGCTATCCCACCTGGCGGCGAGGCGGCACGCCGCCGCTCCGGCTCTTGTTGCATTCGGCTTACAGTGTCAGGGCCATCTGCCGGCGCTGGCGGATGTGTGGGTCGAGCGCCAACGCCTCTGCGGCGTCCGTCGCTTCGTTGATCATGGTGTTGATTTGGGTACGCTCGGAGCGCCGCTGGCTCCGGGTGCTGACGCTGGACCCCGCCATTTTCGGTGTGGTTGGCTGAAACCGTCAGCTGCCGCAGCTGCTGCACTCTGTGGGCAACGGGGTCTTTGGTTATGTAGTTGTCCGAAACGTCTGCCGGGTCACGTTCAAAGATGGAGCGAACCAGATGGCCAGGCTCGCCCATCAGCGTTATGCTGGCCTCGTTGCGACGGTGTCGAATGCCTGTATGCGGTGAGATAGGCACAGAAGCACGGAGAAAGGCAAGCTGCAGTAGAGTTGGCAAGTCACCAAGGCCCGGCGAATAATCAACGTCCCGTTTCTTGCGTCGTGTAACAAGTCTTACCATTCACATGCTGCTCCCATCCACTTGCTTTCAGGCTGCAGCCGCAAGAAGCACAATGGCGTAAGTTGCCAACGTCCCGACGTCGACGATTATTCGCGTGGGTGTTCAGACTCTGCTCTAAGGCCGCCACATCTGATTCTTCATTTGGCTGCGCGCACTTGCGTTGGCCTTCATCCGGCCTGCAACGCCACTTTGGCATCTCTCTTAAGTTTTAAAAGCAAATCCCGAGGAAAGTGCGAAAGTGCATTAACGTCAAATTGGCAAGCAAGGGCATTCCCAACCATTAAAGGTTGAACACGCACGTTTGCAATCTTTTAAGTTGTTCGTTGCCGTACAGGACTCGCTTCTTGCCGCGCGGTGTGGACGCGGTCCGACCCGTGGGCGCAAGTTCAAGTGCCTACAGTGAGTATTGTTCAGCGCCAGACATGATCTCCAGCAGGTACGCTGCGGGCAACAACAAGGAAATGTCAACTAAACAAATTGTCTTATTACATACAGCCCGCGCTAAGCGCTGTTGACTCCACAAAGAAGTAAGGTCCTTATATGCACTGCAGGACCACTTGCGCCCTGCGCTTGTCCTCGCGAGCATCTGGTGCAGCGCGTGCACGCGTCACCCCTGCCACGCAAACCAGCAGGCACAGGCAGCTGCGCTTGCATACCTCCAGCCTGCTCGGATTTATTTTTGGTAATGGCAGTGGATCCATGGCCGCGCAGTCTAGCAAAAGCAGTAAGGGCTGGGCTCCGCGCAATGGTAAGCAGAGTAATGGTCTCAACGTGTCTTGCCCCTCAGTCAGTGGCTTCCAGGAACCCTTACAGTGCCGCACCCATGGCACATTCATTTATCAAATGTTTTCGATGGATGCCTTTTGACTACGCCGCCGTACGTTTTCGTTCTGCCACCGTGCTTTCACTGGCAGCCGACACACCCCGCAAGGTCTCCCGCTCCGGCTACGACGTTACGCCATTAAGCGACGAGGAGCGCCGTGCCGCTGCCGAAGGCCTTACTCCCTTCCAAAAGCACGTTACACTGGAGCACGGCACCGAACGCGCCTTCACGGGCAGCACGGTCAACGGTTATTCCCACGACAACAAGCAGCGAGGGGTGTACGTTAGCGCCCTTGGCGGCTTACCGCTGTTCTCGAGCGACACAAAGTTCAATTCCGGCACGGTGGGGTGGGAGGCAACGGGGAAACGGGAAATTTAATTTGGGGAAAGGGTTGCGAAAGCCGCATGTAAGCCGGGATTTGGGAGATGGCGCCAGAACGGCACTTCGTTATCTAGGCAAGGCCTGAGGCTGCTAGGACCTTGAGGCAGGAAATGTAGAAGGCCCTGACAAGGGATGAACGGGCAAGGGGCTTGCTTGCAACCGAGAATGCAGCAGGGTCAGTAGCAGCTCTATCGTTTTTGCCCTAGTAGGTTGGAGTGCTCGGCCCCAGGGGCTTTGTGGGCCGATGCTGAGGGTTCGCTGGGGACTTGTTACGGTAACCTCTTATCTGCGGCGCGGCCACATTGTCGTAGGAGGCGCCATGTGACACCGTGTGTTTGCGTGTGGTGCAACCTAAAGAACTGAGTGCGCGCAGCCGTTACCCCGTCACTGGGGGAAACGCCGAAAAGTTTTGGCGCTGTTGGAAATAATTGGAATGTATGTGTGTTTGGCTGCCTGTGGCTCAGGGCTGGCCGTCCTTCTTCGCCCCCCTTGACCCGGATCACATCATCGAGGTGCCGGACTACTCCATTCCCTACATGCCGCGGATCGAGGTGCTGGATGCACGCAGCGGAGCGCACCTAGGCCACGTATTTGATGATGGTGGGTGTAACAATTAGGTTCGGTGGTAGCGCTCAGGGAAAGAAGGTGAATGGATGGACTGGGCCTGGGTTGAGCTTGGTTTCGGCGCGCGTTTCGGCGTGCTTAGAAACGCCACAACCGGCGGTGTGGTTGTGGCGTTTCTAACGAATAGAGCTGAGGTACAGTGGTCGGGTGGCATGATGGTTGGCATTCGTGTCCTGCTGGGCACGTAGCCGGGCCGGGCAGGAGCGCAGGACACTTGGCGGGGCAAGATACACGTGGGCCGAGGGTACGGCCGTGATAAAGAAGCCATGACGCTGCCAGTCGTTATTATCGCACCAAGCGAATGATAAGAGTTGCTATGCGCTTTCGACATGATCGTACTATCGACATTTATTGGCGTGGCCTTCTCCTTTCCCTGCTCTCTTGCACAAGCGCAGGGCCTGCGCCGACGGGGAAGCGGTACTGCATCAACGCGGCAGCGCTCAAATTCATTCCTGCTGGAGAGGAGATACCACCGGAGAGCCGGCCTCTGTAGGCGCTTGAAGGAAAGAATGCAAACGAGCGGTCGTTGTCATAATGCACTTGGCGAGGGCGGAGTGAAAAAGATGAGGACGCGTATTCTGGGCTCTGTGGCAAGGACGTTAGCGCGCGGGGCGCGTAGGGATAGTAAGAGAGGGGACAAGAGAGAGGAGTAGCATTGCGTTTCGGAGGGTTAGAGTGAGGTGTAACTGCTGGATGGCTTATATATTTTATTATATGCTTTTATTGGTATCTGTATTACAGCTCGGGAGCACTGTTCGTCTATGCGGCAATGGGGAGCGGAACTTAGCTCCGAAGCGAGATTCGGAGCTCCCACGGCAAGGCCAACCGTCGCAGGGACAAACAGGGTCTTTTGGGCGGAAACCTTAAAACCTTGCGATTATAACAACTCGGCAAGATTGTTTGTCTAGTAGGCAGAACTTCACTGACTTGTATAATGCCGCCGGGAACGATAAATCGGCCCAAGTCAAAGGCGCTCAAAGTGCGCCGCGAGAAGATTCGCACGAAGAAGAAGCTGAGCTCAGCGACAGAGGTGAGGCATGATTGCTTTGTAAGCTGTTTGGCGCTACGCAAGTCTCATAGATGTTTGTTTGTGCTGCAGAAGCATAAAAAACAGGTAGCCTTGTTAAAGGCAAGGAACCCAAAGCGCGAACGCAAGCTTGCCAAAAGAAGAGCTGCCTTGGAGCGGGCTGCTGCTGCCGATGGCCAAGAGCAGCTGGAGGCCATGGTAGACGTCAAGCCGACCAAGCCCAAAAAAGCGCAGCGCAAGTCCGCGCCTGACGGTGACACCGATATGCAATAACAGTGCGGTTGGAGCACGTGCTCAGCGTTACAGGGCCTCCGCCACGGCAGACGTAGGCAGGTGTACGGTCTACACTTCTAATGCTCACATACATACACACACATAGGCTGGGGTGGAGCCGGTGGAGCGTGGGTCTGGCACGCTAAGAGCCATGACGTACTGGACGTAATGACGGGATGAACAACAGAATGAACAACAGACAGGGGCCATTTCTTCACCAACCACGAACAATTTGTAACTCAATGAGCCTTGGGTCCATGATCGGTCTTGCTCATCGTTCCGGTGCGTCCTCGTCAAACTGCACTTTGCGCTTGCGCCCACCAGGCAAGCCGCATCCGCCCTCGAAGTCTTCTGCGGGCGTCGTGAGGACGGCCATGCCAAACACTTCAGCGGAAGTGTTCGTGCAATCCACAGCTACAGACAGCATCAGGCGCGGTCCCGTGCAAAACCACAATAATGAAAAACCGTGGACACTGACAAAACACTTAGCTGGCGAAACTGATCAATAGGCTTTTTAATTTCTTACGGCTCTTCGCCCCACGTCACACACATGGTGCCACGCTTGCTGTAGTCATACATATCCTATCACCTCTCCAATGGGAAGGCCTTGCACCGTCCCCAAACCCCAATCGGCTGTCCGTCATCGCAGCAACCCAAAGCGGCTACGCTGTCCACCTATCATGCACTGCAGCAACAGCCCAACGCTGTCCGCATCCAAGCTCCCACGCCTCGGCAGCCCAGTCCTAGTCGAATTGCGATGGATACACACCATCTAGTTCAATATCCTGTGCTTACACTACAAAGGAATCATACCCAGGCGCCGCAACTGAGGACAGCAATTCCGCATACGATCCACACACGCACATGTATGCACAGTCCGACGATGGCAATTTCCTTGGATTCCCGCTCAGTGCAGATCGCGGGTGTGGCTACCCACCTGCGGCATCCCCTCCTCTTCCCTCCTCTCTGCAGCCGCCAGCCGTCCAGGGTACTTCAGACGCCGGCTGCTGCTGCTCCTGGTAGTACTGTTGAAGCTGCTGTTGTTGAAGCTGTTGGTGTTGAAGCTGTTGGTGTTGAAGCTGCTGCTGTTGAAGCTGCTGCTGTTGAACCTGTTGGTGTTGGAGCTGCTGCTGTTGGAGCTGCTGCTGCTGTTGGAGCTGCTGCTGCTGTTGGAGCTGCTGCTGCTGTTGGAACTGCTGCTGCTGTTGGAGCTGCTGCTGCTGTTGGAACTGCTGCTGCTGTTGGAACTGCTGCTGCTGTTGGAACTGCTGCTGCTGTTGGAGCTGCTGCTGCTGTTGGAGCTGCTGCTGCTGCTGCTGTTGGAACTGTTGCTGTTGTACCTGGTAATCCTGCAGCTCTGGATGGTTGTCCTGCTGCTGCTGCAATAGTTGTTGCTGATAGATCTGCTGCTGGTACTGCTGCTGCTGTTGTTGCGGTTGCAAGGAAGGCTGCTGATACATTTGCACTGGCATTGGCACACCCCAGTCCTCCTGCTCCTGCTTCACAGCGCCGCCTCCGCCTCCGCCAGCACCAAAGCCCAGGCCAGCGCCGCCGCCGCCGTCACCAGCAGGGTCCCTCCGGGATCCCCGGGGCCCGCCGGGCCCGCCCCGCCCTCCGCCGCCGCCGCCCCCGCTGCTGCCATTTCCACTCCTGCCCGCCCCCGAGCTGCCGTTCCGCCTCGGGAACTGCGCGAGACGACCCATCTGCTGCTGCATCTGCATCAGCAAAGCCTGCTGCGCCTGCGGCCCTTCCGGCCCAGCAGCTGTCGGCCCCATCGTGCCGCTCGGCTGCTCCCCCGTGTCACCACCGCCCCCATCGCCCTCCACCTCGCCATCGCCCTCGTCTGGCCGGCCCCCGGGCGGCAGCTCGCGCTCGATAATCTAAGGCCAAGGAAAAGCACGAGGATACAGCAGCGGAATATCTCCCACACACATAAAGGATGTGGAAACCTATACACTGACATATCACAAAGAACTCAGGTATGCTGCCAAACCTTCGTTGGAGGCCCGGTGTCTATATCCAACAATTGCCAGGCACTTAAACAAACCAGGATCATGGGCCCTTAGGTCTCGACTGACGGTTGCAGCTTGCTAGCTGCCCTCTCCCCCAAAGGCGTAACTGCGGTCGAGGCCCCAACTTCAGCCGCCCTCTTCCCAGCTTTACGCCGTGAACCAGACAACCCCCCGGAGATGACATCCATACAGCATAGGCCTCCGTACCCCGCTGCACTTCACGTAAACTAAACCCCCCTCCTCGGACCGCTTTGATGGCCCCCCAAAAAATCCCTTCATTACACCCTCATTCCACCCACGTGGGCTCTTCGATTAGGGGCGTCAGTAGGTAGTTTAAAACGTGCACATTCCTCTTCACCATCGCCCCGCGCCTACAGCTGCTCACCACAGGAAGGTACAAGAGCTCCTGGGCGCTGCTCTCCTCGTCGTCGCTGCTGAACACGGGTTGCGACTCCCGAGTCAGCACATCCAGAACCACCGACCCAGGGTCGCCCTCGCCGCCTGTGCCGCCGCCACCGCCGTCCGCAGCCCCTGGGAGGCCCAGGTCACCGCCAGCACCCTGCCGTACATGTCGCGTTGCAGGGACGGGTGCATGTCCAGTGCATGTGCATCTGCCCGCGCACGTGCAAAACAGCGTTGATGGACAGGAACTAATGTTGAGCCGAACGAATGTGCATGAGGAGTGTGCCGTTGCCGCTGCGCTGGCGGCAACGAAACCGATGGCCGATGCAAGGTGGCCGCGAAGGGTTGGCTTGTCTGGATGCCCACTTGTTATTCTTCATTCCCCAACCCTCACCGGCGTGTTCCAGTCGAATTCGTCCTCCCGCTCCACGTACTCCGTGTTCTCGTCCAGCTCCTTGAAATCCGGAGCGAATGCGGACCAGTTCTCTGCGTGGGGCTGTAGCCGGACAACGAGGAGGAGATGGAGGCGGGGATGGAGGCGAGAGGGAGAGGGAGAAGGACGGGGGGCCCAGAAAGGCTGTTATGATGTCCAAACATGTGGACGGACGGACGGATGGACGGCTCCTCATCACTTCCAAGGGAGCTGATCACGCCAACGGATCTCAGGGTGACTGCGGCTGCTGCTGCTGCTGGGTGGTGCTTCGACTGCTCCTCACAGCGAGCGGTGCTTGCTGGTGGAAGAGGCGCGAATCCATGCACATGCGCCCAAACCGTATGGAAGCCAATCCTCAGGAAGCTACCCAGAGGCCGGCCGGGAGGACAGAGCGACGTGCCGGGTCACGGAAGGGTTGCGCCGCAGCCAAGCCTGCAAGGCCCCACGCACAAGAGGGCCCCCGGGGCAACCCTTCCCCCTCAACCCCAGCTTCAAGCATGCTAGTCCTCCACACCGCCTTTGTGAATCGCACCACGGGGCCTCCCACCATGTTAACAGAACTCACCTTTGCCCAGATGTAGATTCTGCCCGAGGAGGCGCAGCTTAGCAGCAGCGACCTGAGGGGGTGCCAGGCCAGTTCCAGCGCGCTCTCCTTGGGACCTGGGGGAGCCGGTGGTGGGGAGACATCATATGCAGGAAACAAAGAATATCAACTGATGGGAGCCCAGGGGGGAAAGACGAACCACACGCGATTTAAGCTGCTGCCAGAGCAAGATAGTAGCAACCGAAAGAACTGACCGAAAGGCGTCCGTGGCGAATGTGACGACTGTAACCTCGGGATGACGACTGTAACCTCGGGATGAAGAATTGGCGTAGAAGTTGGAAGTCCTACCTACCTAAGCCGCCAGAAATATTATAGCCAAAACGTAAACTAGTAGGTGTAGAAAAAGAGCCCAGGGGGGGAGGAGACAGTTCCCGTCTCAGGCCCATACAGCCATACGCCGCAGCGAGACCCCAAACACTCCACGCCACGCAACTCTTATACCCAGTCAATCAGCCCGACCCCCACCACTGTCGCTCTTTGGCAACTCTAGCGCACCCTCCAGGAGATGTTCCATGTTTCCCAGCAGCCGGTTCCAGATGTAGATCTGCAGCTGAGCCTTGGCAGCAGTGGCCCCCGCCACGTGCTCGCTGTCGCATGAGAAGGTGGCGCTTCGCCAGGGGGTGCGCTCCACGGCGTTCTGGAAGTCGCGCACGGGGCGCAGTAGCCCCGATTCGCCGTGCAGCACTGATCCCGACTTTACGGCCTGCGCAGGAGGAGGAGGAGGAAGGACGGGAACGTAGTGACAAACGACATGACGGCCAGTCATCGAAACGCAAAACTTGGGTTTGGAAGATTACGAGGCGAGCTTGCATGTACGGTAACCCGTAGTCCATGTTTGCGCGCACTCTTCCTCCCGAAGGAACAGAGCATACGTTGACTCTAAGGACTCGAAATTGACGGTGGGGTCAGTCCATGGCCTGCGGGATTCCCTGCCCCAGCCCAACCCTCCAGTTCACACACCCGATTCGCTATCATTGGAGAGTCATCAACGGCGCTCATATACAAGGAAAAAGACGATTCGCATTTACTTCCTTAGCTATTCTGTGTTCGCCTCGGGAGCTGGCGCTTATTCTGGGGGCCATCCCCCTTCTCCCCGTCCTCACGAGCCCAGTGTTCCTATTCCAAGTCATCGTTGCCCTCGTTCATCCTACTCGGCCCCCCCCTCACCACGGCCCCAACCCCCTACCCGGTTTGCCAGTGCCTCAGATAGCTGCGCTTCCGTGGGTACGGCGGCGTCCGCCAGTGATCCGCGGGTCGCCATCTCGTACATCCGTACACGCTGATCAGTACACGTGGCCAATAGCAGGTTGCCTTTGCGGTTGAACACAAGGTCCACCACTCGGCCTGAGTTGGGCAGCTTCGGGTACCCCGGGGGTGGGGAGGGACACGGGCGAACACACACAAAAAAAAAAATAGAATGTTACCCGCTTCATCGCCTTCCTTGCTTCTCCATGTGGCTATGTTCTCCACGTTCTGCGGCGTTCTGCGCTTCCTCCTCCTATGACAGCGCAGTATCTTCACCCGCCCTCTCCTTCCGGCACATTTCTTAAGTCCGAATTCAAATGATTAGATGAATCCTAGGGGCAAGGAGGTATATCCGAGCTGCTGCACATAGCTACTGCCCTGGTCCCATTGGTGTGCCCTCACGAAGCCGCGAACCATAAAGATCCGAACCCAGACGATCCGAAAGCTCGACAAGAATCGTAAGGCTCAGAAACGAGTCAAAGAAAGGGATGTGACACACCCACTCCTGCTCGCTGACCCCTTCCCGGTCTCACCCTTACAACATCTAAGATCTTGCGGCTGGCCACATCCACCACCGAAATCGCTCCCCTGATTTGGCTGCCAATAATCATATCACCCTGCCGGTTGAAGATGGCAAGCATGGCATTGCCGGTACCGCCGCCACCGGCACCACCACCGCGTGAAGGGGCCGGCTCCGCACCATCACCTGATCGTCAGAGTGTCGGAGTCAGGGCCAGTCCACCGCACGATGTGGACAGCCGACAGCAGGTCCCGGATAGGTCCCGGATTGCGGCGGTATCAGGGCGGAAAGGAGGGAACAGCGGAATACATGCAACGTCCGGCACAACAGCTGGAGCCTGGAGCTAGCGAGGAAAGAACACGTCCAAGAACGTTTTCTGGAGCTATCCTCGCTGACATCATTTTCTTGTGTGCATCGGATGGATGGTTGAACAGGTGGCCGAGTCGCAAATTGAGGCGCACACCGAGGGCTGCTCTGACTGTGAGTTAGATGCCTGCCGCATCTCTCATTTATTTCGCGCCCCCATGCCTTGCAGCTTGCGACCACTCGCTCATCGCTCGTCCTCAGAAGGGAGACTCTGTCGCTGCCAAGTGGTTATGCCAGCATACAGCCGCCCTTCAGCGCGTCCCAGTCCACCCACCTATGCAGCCATAGGACTCAAGTAGCCACTTGCTCGGGCAATGCTGCAGACCCTGCCCACCTACCTGGCCCTTTCCCCCTTCCCACATCCTACCCCTTTCACCCCTCCCACCCCCTCATAAATCTATCCATCACACTGCTATCAGCCCGCATGTCGCCCTTGTCACAGCCCAGCCCCTCCCCTCATCGTCTGCCATTTGGGTCAGCCGCGTTTCCGTGTCCCTGGTCCCCCTCTTTAAAAACTGGCTAGCCCAGACAGTTTCAGCCCAGGCCAGCCTACCCGCCAGGGCCAACAGCTGCTGCTGCTGTGACGTGAAGTCCACCAGCACGGGGGTTCCCTCCGTAAGGCTGACGACCGCTATGTGCGGCGGGTGTGGGGACAGACTCACCCGCAGTATGGGGGATCGCATGCTGAGCTGGCAGATCTGCAGAGTAAGCGCGGATCGAGGAGGGTTACCACCAGGCGAGCAGGTTGAGCTGCAGGCAAGCTGGGGTTGGCGGGTGAGCCATAAATGGCGGAAAAGCAACGCTACCGCTTTACGTTAAGCGGGGCTATTCCGCAGATGGGAAGGTGGGATGTTTATGGAAGTAGAGAACGGAGGTGCGATTACCGGGGGGAAACACCGTGTGGCCGGCTTTGTCGTGCCGCACCTTGGAGCAGGTTACCAAGTCCCAAAGAATAATGCTCTGGTCCTCTGAGCCCGACAACATGTTTTGGCCGTTCCGGGACCAGGCCACTGATGTGACGGCTCCTCTGCAGCCATGGCAACGCCGTGGCGTGACTCAAAAGTGCTTTGCTTAGGGCCGGGGTTGCTAACCCCCCGGAGGCCTTACTCGTGTCCCAGGAGGACGGCCGCCACACCGCGTGTGTCGAAATCCCAGATGACAACATGTCCTTGCTTTGTACCAGCTGCATGTCGCGTGGCGCTATGTCAGCCCGCGCTGCGCCATACCGAAACACGCGGGAAAATACAGTGCGAGCTGATAGCCTCACCCGCCAGTAGTGTGCCTCTTCGATTGAAAGACATACACAATGCTGAACCATGTTCAAGGTAATCCTCAATAATTTCGGGCAGCTCCACGCTCTGAAATGGATCTGTACCAGGGCGCACGCACCCGTGCAACTTTTACAATGAGCTACCCAAAAAAGAACTATAATAAGAGCAACAATCATATAGCATACCTAGCAGTCGTCGGTTCATTCGGGGCAAGGAAGTCTTTCGTTGCAGCTGCAGAACCTAATGATGTCTAAAGGACATGGACATAGAAGAAACATATGACAAATTTTGTGCGTCCTGAAGCTTTCAAGTTAATCACTGGGATTTACACCTGTTTCGCATGCGATGCAACTGTCACCCGTTGGTGCAAGCGCAGCACAAGTCCATCGCACTTGAACGATAGATGCTCAGTAACTGTGGAAAAAGCGACTGACATTTAGCCTATTGCCCCATATCATTATTTGTACAAGTGTTGCCCTACCGACACCAACTGCAAGGCCACCTTTTTTAGTCTGTTTCTCAAGGACTTTTATAATTGCTATATGGGCTGCGTTGGGGGTTAAAGATGATGATCTAAAACCTGTGTTTAGAGGCCGCCACGGCATGGAGTACGCGAAGGGGTTGCTGAACCGCGCCAAGGAGCTTGCAGTTCAGACGGCGCAAGAGATCCAGGGGCAGCGTAACGTAGCGCAAGAAACACGGGAGCCACCTTCAACGGTACTCTCTCCGTCTGCCAGTTTATCGTCGCCAACAGTCCAAACCATCGAAGCCCGGATTGGCCGTTTCAAGACGGAGCTCAGGGGGTCCCGTATAAACCTTGATAATCTCAAACGACTGGCATTCAACGGCATACCGGACAGCGGCAATCTTCGGGCTACCGTGTGGAAGGTGCGGACCCCGCAAAGTACACGTAGAAGGCGGGTGGACACCACCGCCTGCTCCCTTTCTGAATGCACCCATCTTCCTTGGCCCCTCCATCTGACTTACCTTGCAAGCCAGCGCTTACACCCGCGTAGTCACACCAGATGGCCACATGACATAGCAAACGTTAGTGCGTGCTTGCATACCGTCCAGCCGGGGCCGGCGGGTAGACTCCCCCATTTGCACGCCACTACGGTTTGCACTATGGGCCAAACACCATCCCCATCATTTCCAAAGACAGAAGCCTCACTCATGACTTCGGCCCTTCCTTTCCGGGCAGCTGCTGCTGGGCTACTTGCCCTTGACCCCGGAGGACTGGAGCAAGGAACTCGCCAAGAAGCGGACCACGTACCATGTTTTCTGCGAGGTAGGGCGATCTCTTAAGCACGTTAAGGCAAGGTGCGTAGCCACGGCTTCCGCTGGAGGAGGGTACATCGAATGGAAAGAGGTCAGTCTGCAGGATTGCAATGGGCGGAGTATCATGCACGATAGCGCACAGGCGCAGTGTTGCGGGTGGATGGCCGGGTTGGTGAGGCAGGGCAGGGCCCCTGCCGCCCTGGACGCACACGGTCCTGCGCTCCGCCGGTTGAGGCAGGTTGCTTTGCTGGGGGCCGTTTCCCTTCCCGCACGGACTGAGCTGCTAGCGATATGCGGCGCCGGTAACGGCTACACGTGCTATGGTGACTGCAGGAGCTCATAGTGGACCCCAAGCGGCAGTCAGGGGGTGACGGTGCTTTGCGAACAGAGGAACCGGCTGAGGAGGACTTGGGTGACGCGGCGCCGCGGGCAGCAAGCTCCCCTGCGGGGCCGCTGGCTCCACTGGACGGCCCAAGGAGCGCTGGTGGCGTGGTGGGTGCTGGGGGCTAAGCAAACCGAAACGCTACCGCAAACGCGACCAACCATAACTGAATGGGGGGTGGTGGTAGGGAGCTGCCCATTCGGACGGGGACGTGGACCGGCCTTGAGGCTGCTGCCAGGTCTAGGGAAGCTTCCTCGCGGGGCCCCAGTCGCCCAGGACTATCTGGAACCATCAGGGGAGCTGTGCGTGAAGAATGTGTTTTTTGGAACCTGAGCCGTGAAGTGTTGAACTTGTGTGAATGTGCGGAACTTGGGTGCAGCGCCGTACAGCTTGCCTGATACTCCCGCGGTGAGGTGACCCTAGCGTTACCCAAGGGCGGCCAGAGCAGGGGGGGGAGAAATGGTGTTCGCGGTTACCTTTTGAAGTGTGCACTTTGACAGTCCCCGGAGTCCCGCTCGGCCCCGAGCATGTGCATGCAGTGCACGCGCACAGTAACATTCGCTCGGCTGGCGGGGCTCCCTCCCGGCTACCGCCCCCAATGTGGAGTGCAGTAAAGGTTTTGGCTAAGTATTCCGCCCACTACCTGCCTTCCTGCTGTCGTGCAGCCAGGCAGTGGTGCTGGACGGCGATGGCTCCCCTGTGTCGTGTTTCCTGTTCGCTTTTTTTCCGTTCCTTTGCGCCATCCCGGTCCGATCCCTAGCTTGCGTGCGCCTTGCTCCGTTGTTTAGCTTTTGCTTTCTTCCTTTCCTTACCGTCTTGCCGTCGGGCTGCGGTTCCATTTCCTCAAGGCCCTATCCTCCCGGCCTGTTTTCCACAGCCTGTAGAGGACCACCCGCTGTGCCTCTCACAGACATCAAAATGGAACACGTATTTTAAGGTAAGACGGGCATGGACGGATCAGGCCCTTTCTGCGGGGAGCAGAGTTTCAGGTCAAGGTGTGGAACCTCTTCACATTGGAGATCTCTTTACGTCTAGGTTTAGGCTGGACAACGGGGAGGGGCTCCGAGGCATGCTGCAGTGTTGGTTTTTGGTAGGCTTGTAAAGGCAGCTGGGGGCCACGGTCGTTAGCTTAGTATTAGCATAGCCGCAGCGTTTCGGTCGGATGGGGTAAGAAATTTTCGGCAGTGTCCAGCAACCCGCCGTGGGCAAGCACAAAACGATCAACGTGTTGAAAGTCCACTTGCTGCGAGCGTCGACAGCTGCATCGCGGTCAGGGACGCATGTGTTGGTGACGTGGGTTGCGATGGATGCGGCCTGCCTGGCGCCTATCCTAATATCACACAGCTAGCAGGCTGCAAGATATTTTTAGCACCGAGCGCAGAAAGGCTTCCAAGGTTTCATTTTGCGCTGTTTCACCAATCGCGCCGTTCCCATTCTATGCGTGGCCCCATGTTCGCCACCCCTCCTCACTGTCCGTTTCAGGGCCCCGATTCGTCCTGTCCGTGAATAAATGTGGGGGAATGAAATGTAGCAAACACGTATGCCCGTGTGCGCTGCTGCTGCTGCTGCTTTCGCGGTCCATGTTGTCGGGCAGGATTCGGAGATTATGGTACAAGTAGAACGAGATGTGCTGCGGACCCATCCCGACATGCACTTCTTCACGGGGGACACTCCGGATGCAGAGGCTCACCGGGAGGTGAGGAATTTGATTTCGGTCCGGACTTGATGGACGGCAGCACCCAAGAACCTGCCTGCTTGGGTGCTGCGATTTAGTGTGCGAGGGGAGGCACGGGGGCCAAGAGAGCTGAGATTTGATCCTGGTATAGAAATAATTAGGATTGACCATCTGGGGTGAAGGTTTCATGGTAGCCTCCCCTAATTGATTTGGGGGATTTAAAAACCTTATACAGTTCTATGTGCTCCTGTCTCTCCTGACCTGGATCTTAAGTGCTTGTAGCTGGCGCTGAGTGCAAAGTGTCATGCCCGGGAGGGGATCGGAGAAACGACCGCTGCCAATGGCCATTACATTGCAGGAGAGATAAAACAGCCAAGCCATGCGCTGGCTGCGCGGCAACGCCCACCGCGTTCAGCGGGGACCAAAATAGTACATGAATCGCGCAGCAACAGCGACAACACGCGCGACGCTGCCCAGCTAGTCACAAAAGACTGGACATTAGAGCACCGAGACAGCCGGAAAAGACAGGGAGCTCCAAACACAATAAACGCCCCTACAACAGCAACCGCAAAAACGGAAGGAAAAACGCACTAAAGAACCCGACTCGAACCCTAAAGCCACCGATCGCGCTCAGGCCCACACCCCTGGAGCCGCGGCCGCGCTTGTTTTAAGGAGCCTGACGGTTGAGCAAATGAAGGTGTGGGAAGGTGTGGGGCAAAATTAGCACATGGTCAGGCTGAAAGCTCCACTGAGTTAAGGCAGACTAACTTTACCTGGAGAGCAGATGCTAATGGAAGGGATCGCCACTGCGATCCAGATCGGTCGTACGACAGTCGCACAGAACCAACCTTCGAGGCTCCTGTCGCTACGCTCCGTCGCATCTAAGCCAACCAATGTTTGTCGAAGTTCACAAAGAGGTAACGTTAACTCGAAGAATTCACGTTTGCAGCCTGTGAACAGGATATCGGTTTAGGGAAGGCGATTGCCACCCAGGCGCTTGCGGGGTATGGCATCTATATAGGGCTAATCGCAGCATGATGTGGCACGGCGCTTCGACTGGGCTCGCAGGGCAAGATTGCTTTCGGGTTCACTCAGAACTGCCGCACCCTTTCGACATTTGACGGACTTCGGGTAAGGGCATCCTCGCTCGTCCGCATCTCAACTTCCCCCAGTCCAAAAGGCTGTCGGCACTGTCCTCCATTTTCGTGGGTTGCTGGTTGAAGCTTCCATCCCATTCCGCCCCCATCGCATTATCTTATCCTCCCTCTGGCTCCTCCAGGACATGAAGCGTGCGCTGTTCATGTACGCCAAGCTCAACCCAGGGCTGCGGTACATTCAGGGCATGAACGAGCTCATCGCGCCGCTGTACTACTTATTTCGCAATGACACACAAGACCTACACGCCGCGAAGTACGCTGAGGCGGACGCGTTCTGGTGCTTTATGGAGCTCATCTCAGACTTCCGCGATCACTTTTGCCAGCAACTGGACAACGCTTCGACGGGCATCAAGGCCACCATCAGGCGCTTGATGCTGGTGCTGCAATACTATGATCGAGAGCTGTGGCATCATATGGAAGTGGTGCACAAGGTGGGTGTCTGGGTTGCACGTGTGCGGGTTCCGTGTTAAGGGAGGACTACCGACCCGAGACTGGCCGAAATGTGCGGGATGGGTGTGCGGTAAGCAGTTGGAACGGCAGGTACGGCGTTTGTCTCGCCGTGCAGGACTGCCGTGCATGCCGAGCGTAGGGGAGCACGTAGGTGGCTAGAAGTGATGTGGATACGATTGTGCAACGGCATACAGCGGCATGCTTTTGTAGCCTCTGCATCCTCCCCAACGCCTCGCGGTCATGCCATGCTGTGCGCGTGCAGGTTGACCCGCAATTCTACGCGTTCCGTTGGTTGACGCTCTTGCTCAGCCAGGAATTCGCCTTTCCGGATACCTTGCGCATCTGGGACACAATTCTAAGCGATCCGCACGGACGGATGGACTGCCTACTGCGGATATGCGTGGCCATGATCCTGAACGTGGGCTCCATCCTTCGAAACGGCGACTTCACGGTGATCCTTAAGACGCTTCAGAGATATCCGCCTGTCGATGTCAACGTCCTGTTGCAGCGTGCGGCTGAAATGCCGCCCTGTAGCGTTGTCTTGGGCGCACGTGTGTAGCGCAGTGGAGGGGGCCATGTCTATCCCCATACGGATAGTCACGCTCGTTCGCTCGGAACTATTATCATAAAGGCAGCAACCTATGCCAGATTGGCATTTAAGTTTTTATGAAACCAGGAGGCAGAATGAAACGATGCAGACTGCAAAAAAGCAGCTGTTTT
The DNA here is from genome assembly GCF_000143455.1 of Volvox carteri f. nagariensis. Taxonomy (NCBI): domain Eukaryota; kingdom Viridiplantae; phylum Chlorophyta; class Chlorophyceae; order Chlamydomonadales; family Volvocaceae; genus Volvox; species Volvox carteri. The sequence goes on from NW_003307613.1 coordinate 64,941, forward strand.
TGAGCGTTAGATGTAATTAGTCACTCGTTTTGTGCTCGGGCTTTGATTTATATGGTAATCAAATGTTTGCTCAATTTGCTGTTATTTGGGAAGCGATTGGCTATCTGTGACAATTTTGGTCTTCGGGGTCGTACATCAAGGCGGCTCCACAAGCCCAGTTACCACCTTCAAAGTTGCACATCTGAAAAGTGCCGAACAAATTCAACTGGCTTCTTTCTTAATTTGAACTAGTTGAGAATGCAGGCACTTGCTAGCCGCTGCAGCCGGGCTCAGCCCTTCACCACCTCGCGGCCAATGGTCGCTCGCCTACAGAGCGGCGCTATCGCCCGTCGCGCAGAGCGTCCGTCGCAATTCTTAATTGCTAACGCCGTCGTTTCTGACACTGGGGCTGTGGATGTTGAGCAGTATGAGGACGAGCTCGACCTGCCCATGACTGCTGGTACTCCTTTGGCCCCTGCTAGCGACAAGGTCCGCCTTCGCATCCGTATGCGTAGCTATGAGGTAAAGCTGCTGGAGGACTGCATTGCACAGATTCAGACGGTTGCGGACGCCACTGGCGCTGCCTTCAAGGGACCAGGTACGCATGGGCACAATCAAGGGTATAACTAAATTCTGAGGCCTGAAGTATTTTCTGCATTACGTTTGTCTTGTGGTTGCTGGTTGGTGTCTTGTGCGTCTTAAGGATTCCGCCTCTGCCAGCCGGGATGACTTGCAATTTGCTGCCCGATGAAGGTCACTGGGGAACATTCTGGTGCACTTGTTCAGCATGCGCACTGGTCTGTGATCGCTTGAACCTCACCCTCAATTGTACTTACATGTACCCTTGGGATGACGTGCCTCAAGGATGTCTCCCACGTGCTGGCCAATTTCCGGGAATAAAATCTCACCGGGCCTATAAGGCATGATGTTTCACACTCCAAACCCCGCTTGCGTGCAGTCATGCTCCCGACCAAGAAGCGGGTGTATTGCGTGCTGCGCTCCCCGCACGTCAACAAGGATGCTCGTGAGCACTTTGAGATTCGGACGCACCACCGGCTTGTGGATCTGAAGAACCTTTCGGCGGAGACTGTGTCGATGATGATGCAGTGGGTGCCACCGTCTGGCGTTGAGGTGGAGTGCAGCATTGCCTGAGCGATCTCAGAGCCGTGTCAGAGGACAATGTTGGCGACAACCGGTCTTCTCGCTATGCCTTCGTGTCCTTGAGCACAGCTTGACAGGAACGGACGGCGGCTTTCAATGTGCTCGTCAGACCAGAGTGGGGAGGACTGAGGTTCACCGGCAGGAACATCGGTAACAGCAGCGCAGACGGACCAGACAGGGTCCCCCTTTCTTAAAGGTCGGCTGCTTCCCTGCATGTTGCGAGGGGTAGGATCGTTCTTTCGTCCAGGGGGAGCTACCCGCGTGCAGCCCATCCCAGCGTTTTTATGTGTTGACAGAACGACAGTGATGCGAAACGACAAGCTGCGCAGCAAAGTGCTTACCATTTTGTAGTTGAGTAGGTGGGCGTGACCCGTCACAGCAAGGTTCTGGCGCCTACGAGAGGTCGTTCAGATATCCTGGGGACGCTAGTTGTTACAACTTGAACGGACGCCGTACTGTCTGTTTGGATTCTGTCAGTACGGTCTCTTTGGGTTCTAAGTGCTCGCGAGGCCGGACGTATGTGTATTTTGGTAGCTAAGGTGGCGTCTACAGTTTTGTAAAAACGTTTGGCAAGCCTTCCGAGTATGCAGGCAGTACTCATATGCACTCGTAATGACCGTGAACGTGGAAATAAGTAATATTACAGAGCATGGAAAACAAGGTACAGCTGTCCATATGTATGTATAGACATCACGAAGTCCTCAGCCGGTGACGGCTCGCCATAGAGCGCAGGTCATATGCAATGCAGCCGAAGCGGTGGGCAGGCCAAGGCCATCAGGTAAGAGTACCAGCGAAGTTGTAGGAGAGGAAACCCCATGGGATCACAAAATCTGAAGTTGTGGAAATCCCACGAAATCACAAAACTGAAATAGAAGTAAATGATCCCACAGTTTCACAGGAGATTCAGGCGTGTCCAAATCTGAGAGTCCCAAAATGATACTAGTGAAATATGAACACGTCGTCGGGATTCCATGGGACCCCGACACCGTGCACCTCGTTATTTCGATGGACACCTTGCTCATTGGTAATGCAAACCCAATCCATAACGCGATGTAATGCAAACACTATCCACTATGCTACCCGATAAGCATCCGGTTAGCACAAGCTGTCACATCCTGCACAAGCTTTCACAGGTTATGCATGCCGGTGCATGAGGGGTCACGTACCCAATCCTGCAGCTGTCACTATACCTCGTCAACCGCCAGGGAGCGCATCCTGAAACAGCTACACATATCGGTTTTAAAAAATTTATCATGCAATGATCACCATTTTGCAGTTGCCTGGCGTACTGTGACTTCACAGCTGTTGCGCGGCATTGTGATACTTCTGCTGCATAAGCGCCATTAGCACGCCGTTGCTCCAGCCAAATCCAACCTGGGGCTCATATTCCCCACCGCGCCCCACTCCACCAAGCACGTACCCGTCGTACTTCTCGTGCATGTGCCCGGTGGCTTTCCATGCCGTTAAGTTTGAGTGCAACCAGCTGTCAGTCAGCTGGTCAGCAAGGGCCCTGCCATCGGCGATACCCGACGCTGCCGCCGCCTCAATAACCATATGAACTAGGGGCGGCCAGGCGTTGGGTGCGTCCCACTGCTCCCCAGAACGGTAGATTGATGTCAGCAGGCCGCCAAGCTGCACAAGGCTGGACGCCTTTAGCCCAGACACAGCGGCCTCCGCGCGAGCACTGCCGGCCTCAGCACATCCACACCATAGCGGCACCCAGTTGGACACGTAGGTGCCGAGTCGCTGCTCCACGTCGTACACAGGATATGAAGGGGAGTCGGCGCCGGTGTCATTTTGGGAAAGAGGCTGAATTTTAGTGGATGAAAGCTGCTCTGAACAGGGGGCGTTCGGCGTGTCGGAGGCGTTTCGTAGGATAAGGTCGTGCCAGCAGCCGTCCGCGGAGCTCCACATTAAGGTGTTGATAGCTTGCAAGCGCGTTGCCGCTCGTGCTGTGTATTCGTCGCGGAGCTGTGTGTCCCCTAGGTGGGCAGCGATCGCGGCGATATCCTTCTCCATCCGGTAAAGCCACGCGTTCAGGTCCGCGGGCACAATCTGTAGCGAGGGCGATGGTTGGCGGGGCGCACATGCTAATTAGGGATTATCTTGCATATTTCCTGGCACCTACTCAAATGGTCACGTAACATCAGCAAAGCCAGGGAGCATACCCTTACTAAACATACACAAACAGCACATTACGAACAGGGCTGGTATCCGGCTTGTACCCCGAGCCGCACCCGCGTCGTCCGCGTGTGTTGCAGGCTTTCTCCGCCCACTAACCACCGGCTGCTGAAGTCTGCAGGAAGGGAAGGGAAGGGAAGCGCCCGACGCAACGGCAGAAATCGGTTCGTAGCAAACAAAGCAGTCGACCAGCGATACATGCATAACCTCGGCATACATAAGTTAGGATAGCGCTCGCCAGTGGCAAGTTATGGCGTAGAAGGCTTTCAAGCCAAGGCCATATGGCGCGTTTGCCAGCTTACCCCATCCAGATTCAGCCGCGCTTGCGATGTCACAAAACAGGGCCGCAGCCTCTCGTCCACTAACACTGGCCTTAGCCGCTAGTTGCATATCCTCCCTGCAGTTGCATTGCAAGCGCAGCATTCAGTCACCATGCGACAATAGGTGTAATTGGAAAGTAGAAAGGCGTCCAGCTTAAGGAGGGCCAGTTGCAGCCCACGTCCGCAGGCTCACCTCTGCCTAAGCAAACAACGTCATAAGGCAGAGCAAGTTAACGCATGGAATACCTGGTCATGCCATGCTTGACGTGCCATGCGGATGGTTGGCAACCGCTAACACACCTAAAGCTCTCGGGCCGAGGAGTGTAGAGCTCAGCGTGGTAGCGGCTTAACGTGACCACCTCGACGGCGTTCTCATGCGCTGCCTTTTCTGTCCCACCCGTCGCGCCATGGTGTCCATCCTTCCCACGGACACGAATTCTGAGAGCCTTGTTTCCCGTGTTCCAGTAGCGATGCTGCCTGACGAGCTGCGGCAGGGCGTCATGCAGCAGGCTGTCGTCGTTACTACTGCTCCATACAGCCAGCACCATGGCGCTCAGCAGTGGCGGCTGGCTACGGTTAGTGTAGTAACGGCGTGCGCCGTTAGGTACGAAGCCCCAGACATCGACGAGGTGGAGGAGGTTGCGTACCAAGTGCTCAGCGGCCAGGACTAGGTCGCACGCTAGGAGGCCTCGAATAATCCAGTACGAATCCCAGTTGCTGGAGAAGGAAAAGAAAAGCCGTACACAAGAGCAGGCGCTTTTAAGGGGCGGTTTTGAGGTTGCTGTGCATATCTGAAAAGCAAGACTCAATATGGAAACATGCGAACACAGGCCATGTAGGAAGCTACACACAGACGTAAGCAGGCTGGACGCTATTAAAGGATGGACGTCGTGACGCTTCACCCCACCCCTTCACCCACTTCGCCCTTTTAACGCTTCACCCCATTGCTCCCAAAGTGCACGGCAGCAGACAGAATCGCTTGACAAACCAGGGGATATATGACCAGCCTCGGCCATTTCAAGGTCCGGCGACCGGGAAGTTAGCCTCTCTAATGGACCGGAATGCTCTCTATTTGTTAAAAAATGGTCCAAAGTTCCCCAGCCTCTCTTGACAAGGCCGATGGTCCTTATCGCCTCAGCCTTGCCCTTGACGAAAATCAGCCGGCGCTTGGTCCGCGGTCGCCCCAAACTCACTAGCATTCGCGAAAGCGGTCACCGGGAATAATGAAAGCATAAGGCAGCGGTAGGAGCGTGTGCTGGTCCGTGTTGTCAATCACTGATGCAGAAACCTGGGTGGAAGGAAGGGGGCTGATACGATGCGGAAAAAGTATACGATGTCATGAGGACGTGCCCGCTTTGCTATCGCCAATCAGACACGAGGAACACATGTATACGAGTTCAGTTGCATAGTCAGCAGCCGCACCGCTGCGAGCCGGTTCAAGGGCTATTGCTTAGGAATGCCGTACGACTCAGACATGTGACATATTGGGACTGGTGAGGATACCGGAAACTGAAGCCGGGCGACCCACCTGGCGGCACAACGTCTTCCATAACCCGTGCACAGCGGCACCTAGGCTACGCATCTCGGGTTCCGGAACATCATCCAACCAAGGCGGGGGTGCCTCATGCCATCCAGGCGGGAGGACAGGCTTCAGGTCGCTGTCCGGGGAAATTCCTCATTACGAAGCTGGGCAACCCATATCCCAAAAATTCAGCAGGACGATACCAAGAACCCACCTGCCCGGCAAGCTGAAATTCATTTTTATGAATTCATGCAACCTTTCTTTTGTCAAACCGTCCAAAAGCAGTTTGTTCCAGTCGCCAGAGACTTGGTCCCATGTCCGATGAACCGGACAGTCAACGAAGTACTTGGAGTCGTCGAAGAGACCAAACGCAGATACATGTTCCATAATCTCGTGCCATGGTTTGTCGCTCCGGATATTTGGTTTAATTGTTGCTAGCGGTGTTGCCGCCGCGGTTGCCAAGGAAATCGACGCCAGCTTAGAGCAGGGTGGGCGAACAAGTACAAGCAAGTCTGCTGTCACTTTTGTACATGTGGATGAAATGAGTCGTTGGCGTGCAGGCATGGAATGCATGCGGTGTGCTTTCTTACAAATCGGACAGCCGGCACAACTACGGGGGCACGCCTTCCCTAGACCCTAAAGGGTTATTCCTAGGAATTATGTGTTGTAAAAATATGTACATTTGGTAAAAATGGACGGCTCATTCCTTAGTTCCAACAGCTATGTTTATTATACGGCACGAAGTGTCTATGGCTTAGACGCTAAGCTGCTACTGTTCCATCTAAGAGTTGCTGCAAATTATTCCAAATTTTATCCTTGCTTAACCTTGGCAGGATTTCACCACTTTGTCTCCTTTCTGCCTACCTTTGGCAATTGGCCGCATTATGGCCCCGTTGCAGTACTCCAGAGCTCCCCCCTTTGCTTTAATCCCTTCTGCGTCGTCAATTATCGTTTATATGTACCGTGTCCGCTCAACCATGGCTGTCCAAGCGGCGCCGGCGTGCACCGCTGCACTGTTGTATAGCATTTATAAAAAGGTTTGGATTAACATACGCACGGTATAACATGCAGGTACAAATGGGTACAACCCTGACACCTAAAGCCAGATCCTTAAGCTCGGCCGGCCGAAACCCGTTAAAACTATGCTACTAGTTGCCCAAGGACGTCCTGTTAACGCCATAACGCGTACCTGCAAGATCGAAATACCGCATCCCCAGGAAAGCCGTCGCACCGCCATCAAGAAGCCGTTATCCTGAGGCCACCAAATCTGATTTGGGTTTTCATCGACGCTCCCATGACTTAATCTAATGGCGCATGTCGATAGCAGTGTTGCACCAGGTTGTACAAATCTTGGACGAACCGCAGACACTCCACAGACACTCCACAGACACTCCACAATATACAGCCCTTAAGTCCCGTGGCATCTAAAACCCATGTCCATGCAAACTAATAACGCCCTCGCTACCCTACGCAGTACGAAATAAGTACAAAGCCCCTACCAATGCCGGGCCCAGGCTTCCAAACCGGAGGAGGAGGGCTATGCCTAAGGAGAGGAGCGGCGCGAACATGAACAAAATCGAAGAGCACAAAAATATCCTGATTAACTCCAAGAACATCTCATGTCGACACAGTTTACCAGGTCCATAGCTAAACATGTCATCCACCCTGGTGCACAACAGCTGCATTTAGAGTGCTGCCTGCAAATTTCGAGTGCTCAGAGGGTGCGAGCGCACATCTAAGGGCTTAGACAGTGCAGTTTGTTCCTCGACACACGCATCAATGCGTTTACAGGGGGTAAGCCTAACCCAATACAACACCAATACCTCGCCCCAGTTCACCACATTGAGAGCTGGTGGGATACACGACACACTGCTGCAGAGCTACGCGAGGATAGCACCCAAATGTCTTCCTTATCGCCCTGCAAAGAAATTATAAATATGCACCTGAAAATGGCCGTTTCTTGGACTACAAGCAGCTTTCAGGCCCGTGGCGTTTCCTCAGCCTGGCACTGGCATCTGACCTAGAACCAAATCGGGTCCTGCTTTGCACGAAAGCTCACATGGCAGGCAGGAAGGAGAGCGACTGGCAATGTGCACGAAAGCGCGCCCTCCTACCCGCCTTCCCATCGACCCACGGCCGCTACCTCCGGCCTCGACCACTTCGCCAACACCCTCAAGCCGCGCTTGGGCGACAGCTTTTGTCTGCCTTCCAAACCTCTTACACGCTGCTAAGTTACCGGCTATCTGTCCGCTGGCTTCCGCTGCCGCTCGCATTAGTACCCTGCGTGCCGCCGCTCGTCACCTGTACCACCGCCGCCGCGGTGGCGGCAGCGGCGGCTTCGCCGTCGCGCGTCGTCGTCCCATCGCCGTCGTTGCCCTCTGCCGCTGCTTCCAGCTCCCGCCGGGCCTGTGCCTGCTGTACTCGCTGTTCCCCTCGCTCCGCGCCGCCTCCGACATCGCCAGCGCCCTCGCCGTGCTTGAGGCCTGCGGCGGCGTCCTGTGGCACCAGCAACATGCACTGCGCCCAGGCGCGAGCGTCGCGGCGGCCCTTGTTTATCATGTAGCGGAGCATATCGTCGTCCGCAGGCACGAGTGCCCAGGTAACCATCTTGGCGTAGTTGAAGGGCCAGGGCTCGTAGGCGTCCGGACTGATGGACACATCGAGCAGCGATGCCACCCTGTCATACTGCGCCACGCGGTCCTGCAGAACGATACGGTACGGCACAACCGTATAACTCATTGAAACCGTCGATGCGGTACGGCAAGACATGGTGCACGCTGCAATTCGTGTATTAGTAGAACGGACCTGATGTTGATGTAAAAGTGGACCAGGGCTGCTGCTGCTGTTTTGCAAAATAACCAACCTTGTTTCCCTTTTCGACCTCTCGCCTTCGCCTCCGCCCCCCCCCCCACACGCACGATCCTGAACACGTCCGAACCCGGCTGCAGTCGCTCCCACCTGAACGGTTGCCAAGACCTCGTTAACCGGGAAGCAGCACACCTTGACTGCATGATCCGTGGGCGGGCGCGGAATAAAAGCCGCCACACCGCCGTCCATGTAAAACCTGTGATTTACGGAAGGCAGGCAGGCAGGCAGGTTATGAGGGGGATTATGTGCAAGAAACAAAAGATTAACTGCCAAAAGTTGACGTGGGGAATGGAAGTCAGCGCAAAGCAGCATTGTTGGGAAAACGTGTCAAGATGCCCCTGTCATGACAGCAAAGCTGAGTCACCCGTACTCCTAGGTCAAGGAAGCATGTTTCGCGCGCAGCGCAGGCACTTACTTGCCCCTGAACTCCGTCATCCAGGAACCGTTGAAGTAGAAGGGTATGTGGCAGGAGGTAAGCAACGCATTGACGAAGTCGTCCTTGCTCTCAAACTCGCTGACCAGCTGCGTAAACCGCACATGTGCACCGTGTACAAGTACAGACAAAAAATGCAGACCGGTAAGGGTGTAGGAAAGAAAGAAAGGCACTTACGGCAGGACGGCTAGGTTTATAGCCTGCACACCACTCTATCCTACCCCTTTGCACCGACCCAAATCGTAGGACACAGACCCAGTTTTTCCGTCAACAGCCAGCAGCGCCCAGCCGCCTGAAACTAAAAAGGGCCACCCATCACCCGGCAGAGCTGCTCCAGCGCAATGTGTGCGTGTGTGTTTTCTTATCTAACTGGACCGTCCTTGGGTCCCCCGCACAAGCGCGGGTTGCGTTTGTAAATTGTAACATAAGCGACAGACAAACAGACAGACAGATACAGACAAAGCGACAGGCAGATTGATCCATGTACGTTGCGTTCCGATGCAGACACCTGCATCTCCATTCCGTGCGCATGACGCTTGTGCACGTGTGCGTACAGCAACAGAACCGGCCTGCACCTGCCGCTCTCCTCAGCTCTGTTGCATATCCGTCTCACCTCGCTGCGTACCACGGGGAAGAGCCGTGTGAGGGCGACGTGGGTGTTTCCTCGGCACCGCTCGTGGGCGTCAACCGGCAGGTAAGCATGCAGGAAGTCCCGCAACAGACCCCCTGGCGGCGGCGAATGGGACCAGGGCGGACGGGGAGCAACCTTGGTGTTGAGGAATGAGGAAGTGACGTGGAGGAGCGAGAAAGGAGGCAGCGCGTGCATTGGGCGACGGGTAAGGCGGGAACAACGTGGCTGGCCTGATGGATACAGGAAGCGTCCAGGGGATTTACGTGGCCGGCCCGGATTATGGGATGCAAGTCCAGCAGGCGCACGGAGATGATATGAATGGGTATGGAAATGTTGCTAGGAATGCTGCATGCACGCAATCTCAGGACCACCCGCCAGCGCGCACGTACATATACACCGGCGCCACAACCCCGGCCTGTGCCGGTCGTTCCGTCCAAATTGCCAGCCGACAGCCGAGACCACGTAGACCGAGGCCACGCCCGGGAAGCCAATACAGGCACCGTTCTCCAGCCGGCCCTGGCCCGCAGGCGTCACAGCACTCTGCAGGACGCGGACTCACCCAACCGGTAGCGAGTCCCATTGGTCCTGCAGTTTCCCGCAAACTCGTGAAGGGCCTGTGTCGCCTTTTCTGGGTCCAGGCCACAGTTGTAAGTCGCCACAGCCAGCGAACCCGCACTTGCGCCCGCCATTTGCACCTACGGTACGGCAGAGTGCCAAGGACCATTACTACTATACAATTCACGATTATCGGGCCTCATAAGGAAGCTGATATCGACAGTTTCAGGGAGCGAGAGACCGCGCTGTGGGTTAGTATATGGTAGGGCGAAGGGGCGTACCACGCCGGCGTGGTACTTACAGGCACGCAAGCAGCACGGATTGTTGGGTTTCCGCAACCTGTCGAACCTGTCCAGCACATTAAAATAGAGCAGCTTGCAACGCACCAGCTGCTGATGTTCCTTCCCCCTTGCGTACCTTGTAATCCTTGAGGATGTTCAGCTCGTGAAGTTCCCAGAGGACCCCTAAGTGGTAGGGGTACAGGAAGCCCCCTGCGCTGAACCCGAAGCCCAGTGTGCCGCTTGCGAGTCCTCGTCGGACCTGCGATGGTCCCATGAGTGCGGTGTAAAGGAGGCTTATGAGGGTTTTCATCACTCTCCAAATGGCTTGAGGTACAACATGGGGCTGGACTACGGTGCCAGCTTTTGGAAGCTTGCCCAGGCATGAACATCCGTTTTATGCTTGAATTACATTGACCGTTGAGTCTCTCGGTGATGTCATAACTTCGAGCTAACCTGCTCCAGGCGTGTTTGAGCGCGTCGCTCCTTCTCATCGCCGCTGACCCCTTGGTCATCGACACTGCTGCCAGATCGTGTTTCCTCTCCATTAAAGCTTTGGGATGGCGTGTAGAAAGTTGGCGGAAAGCCACTTATCGACGTCCATGGCCTTCCGGAAGAGCAAGGGTCGGACAATGGTATTGGTCGCAAGATGCGTTGTCCTGAAATTGAAGATTTTAGCAATGCAATTCGGCTCGTTAATTTCTTGTTATCCCCTAACGCTGCCGCAGCAAGCGAGGAACCCCGTTGGACAGCTCGGTGGATGGACATGTCTCCGCTGTGAGTTATCTTATGTCTTGCTTTCACGTGCATGTTAGGATACCTCGATAATATTAGCGCAGATGTAATTGGGCGTTGTTTTGTCTATGAGAAATAGGCATTACAACGCGTCAGGGATTCTGAGCACGGACAACGCCATTTGGACATGGTTGCTTTCGCTGAATCCAATGCGTGAGCTCAAATGCTGTAGGTAATGGAATAGCTTGGGCATTATTGTCGCCCGAGCTGAGCTAGAGCACCGGTGTGCCATGTGCGTGGGGATCAAGGGGGCCAAGCATAGGTCTGCATGCAAATTCATTAAGATATGTCATACGGATGCCATGTAGACACTCCAGTTGTGGCAGGCAGTGGCCTGCGTGCCATATGGTTATGGTTTTTGAGCTGTTGAAGGCGTCGTCGTAACTGCCTTATGCTTGAAACACGTGGGAGGCCATGCCATAAGCCGGTGACGGGAAAGGCGATGCTTGATTTCCTTACAACGAGTCTTAACCTAACCCATTTGCCCAATTCCTGCATCAAAGACTTCATCAAGCAACCACTCGATAACAGTGGCCCAAAGGGGTGCTGTGGGGCCCCCCCAGTGGGTTCACAGCCCTTTCCGTACTACGTGGACGGCAACAGAAACGTATGACAGGAGCCGAAAAATGCAAAACAGACAAAATCTAAACGCCTTTGTAAACAACTGAACAACATATCGTTAATTAATATTCTTCGTCTTGTCGACACCAGCTGCAAATCATCTCCAGCATTCCCCCCGCAACTTATCCGTGCATCATAAGTGCAGATGCGCAGATTGTTGTTGCTGTGGCTTTATTAATATTGGGAATCGCTGGAAAATCGGATACTAGTGGATACCCTTATCAAAACGACGGCTTAGCCTCCCCCGTGCGAACTTTGGCGTTTCTCTCCTTCATAGCCTCCTTGCGCTCAGCACGTCTGCGATTAAGCAAGGAATCCCCAATCAGAAACAGCAGGTGAACATGAAAGAAGGGTTTGCATGTGTGGAAAGGATACCTTGCCTTGCCTACCGAGGTGCATGTACGCCCTGACCCGGCACGAGACAGACAGACTTACATCCCTACATATACTTGCTAACCCCCCAAGACTTACTGTTGCTGCAACAGCTCAGCCCTGCTCAACTTCTTGTTTGCAGCTGCTTGTGCAACAGGTGCGCTTAGCGCCGAAGCAGCGAGGGGCGACAGGATCGCGCCCAAAACTGAGCGACGGGAGACTGGTACCGGCACAGGTGCCGGAATCTGAAAAAAAGGACAGGAACAGGTCAAAAGCAAAGATGTTATGGTCACATAGCGAAATGAGGCAGATGCAAGGGCAAGGCAGGCTTTCAACCGGCTGACGTGGAAAGCGCCGCATGCCATCCCGGCGAGTTGCATAGGCTAGTTTCCCGATCGTGACGTTTTTTCCACAGTGAAATGTATCCTGGAAATTTCTTCCCGGATGCTTACTGGGCTGGATTGCTGAGCAGCCACTGTCATTGTTGCCTTGCGCAGAGTTGCCATGGTTGGTAAGAGCTCTCCGACAGCAGAGCGAGCCTACAAAGGCAATATCGAGGCTCCTTATCGTCCGAAGGCTCGCGACAGATGATCTCGCGAAAGCATTCCTTTCAGACCCTCACCACCAGGGAATGAGCAGTATTGACCGACAGGTAACCAGATGGTTCCACAACTAAAGACAACCCTTATAACATAACCACGAAAAAGCCCCGAAGCGGTTGATAACATTCACCTCTTAACCTGTCGCTCTTCCCGTACCTTTGACCGAGAGTGTTTGACTTTTTTTTGCTAAGTCGATGTGGCAGATGTCAGTGGATCTTTAGGGGAGCAAATACATGAAGGTTCCCCCCAAATAATTGTACCAAAAGCATCGCTTGGCCCTTGCGGAGTTACAGCGCACTCCTTAGTTACGCAGCAACCTAAATGTACATGTTTATCCAAATTAGACTTTCACGGTCTAGCACGCGAAGTATTGGTGCTGCGGTTTGAATCAGTGTGGCCATGGACCTTGAGCGCTTCGTTGCCAATCGCGAGCTACTGGAGCGCCTATCGCGAGAATATGAGCTCCTGAAGGCCTCTGGAGGCAAGTGCGGACTTGCACCTCTGAACAAACTGGGATGGTCGACATTTACTTGCACCTCGCCGCTGCCTTCCAGCGGACGTGGACTTCGGCGCCTGGGTGCGCCAGCGCCTGCGTGAAGCAGCGGCAAAGCTTGCGGCAACTGGCCCCGTGGAACCCCCGAACGGAGGTGACCCAAATAACCACAGCTATGGAGACGCCACAGGTGGGACACCGCCACCACCAGTCGCGCGGGAGCAATCCGCTTTTTTAGGGGAGGCGGCAACCGAGGCGAATCTTGTTGCGCCACAGGCCGAACAACTGGCGTTCACAAGGTAAAGTGTGCGCGGCATGCTGCACACAAGTGTCAAGGCCTCGGCCCTGGCCCCGGTAATCACATGAACCAACACCTCTTGTCCTATAAGTCGCAAGCCAACACCTACACGTCCCCATGCCTACCGCCAAACGTCCGGTTACCCTCGCTCTCCGCCGCCTTGATCACCGTCATCCCCAAGCCTGACACAGACCACCGCCAAGCACGCTGAGCACTATAGGTGCAACACCCTGGGCACCCCATGTACCAGTAGCACCAGTACCCCCCCTGAATTGCAGGCGCCCCGGACCTGCTGGTACACCTGGTCTGGCACCTCGCCTCATGCTGGAAGGAGCAGCAGCGGCCCCAGCTAAGCCGGAAACGGCATGGTTTCTCCGGGGGGAGGGTACTGGTCCAGCCTCGGAAGCGCTCGCAGATGCCATCTACGGACCAAGCGCCCAGAGCCAGCCCACAGCAGGACGGACGCTGCTCCGGGATGCGAAGGTACGTCGGCAGCCTTGAAGGTCTTGGCCCCACGGGAAACAGGTGGAATATCGGATGTCTGCTGGGTTAGCGCAGCAGTCAGTGTTGCGCTATGTCCCGTTAGGCCAGTCGGCCGGTCTCGCTGGAAAGCTGGGACGTGCTTTTTCCTCACAGGCATCTCGCAAGTCGTCAAAGCGGGTGGTGATCATCTCGCCGCGAAGATCGCCGTTGAAGCCGCCGTACCGCTCGAGCCCCAAGCAGGAACAGCCGCCGCTGGTGCAGCAGCAGCACAGCGGAGCGGCTCCTGCCGTCAGCAAGCTGTACACACAGGTGGAGCCGGGGCTATTCTCCGCGAGACCCGACGCATACGTGCATCCGCAGGTGCGCTTGGGAAGCTGGCTGGGAAGCTACTATGCTCGTTACGCTTGTAGTCGGGCAGAAAAGCAAACCGGCATAAGCAGGAAGGCAGCCCGGCATAGCCTGCGTGCCTGACATCAATTGCAAAGTCAGGTCCCTAGGGGAACAGGTATTTCGCTGGCCATCATGCTGTGTAACTGCAAGCCGACTGTCCCCATCGCGTCGCCTAGGACGGGAAACGCATTCCGCACGATACCTGATATACGTGCATCTGTGCGGTTTGTAGAACCTTTTCATTTGTCTAGCGCTTGTCCGGAAGGAGCGGCTCTTGTGGATTATGCGGCAGTGTCGGTCGTAGCCGCCTGCGCTGCCGTACGCAGCTGCTAAGGGTGGAGTGCATGGGGCTTACCATTGCCGTACTGAAACGCAGGCACTCACGCGCCGCTCATCGTCAGCCGCCATGCGACCGGACTGGGTTAACGCTGCTAGTCTCCAGGCGGCGCTGCGAGGTGCTTCATCAGCGATACCACACCTGCAGGTGACGCGTCATCAAAACGGGAGATCTGGGTTTCTGGATCGCCAATGGGATTTCCGTGGCGTCCACGAAGGGAGGGGGGAGCTTAACTCAAGCAGGACTGGCGTTTTCCGGGGCTTCACGGGGTGCCTAGGGAAAGGTGGCAAAAGGGTGGTTATGCACGCTGCTAAGCATCTTTAGGAGCGGAGTAGCGGGTTTAGGGAATGGCGCCACGTGATGTATGTTTCATGGTCGGGGATGTGTAAACCCCCGGTACCTGTGTCGGGGGTGCGGACAGGGTGCTGATGGGCTTCACATGGCCTGCTGAAAGGCATGGCGTCGCGATGTATGCTCCATACGCGCTTTGGGCCGAAGCCCCGAAGCCGGAGATAACGTGCCCTGCAATTACAGGTGCTCATTGGCAGGTGCCCACTGTCGCTGCTCCTGTGCAGGCCGCCGCAGAGCGGGAGCGGCGCTTAGCCCTCTCCACGGCGCTTGCCCGTCAGACTCTAGCGGCGGGACTGGGGCAGGATGAGGCACGTGCCGTGGCGCTGGGTGGCGTGTCTCCCGCCGCCGCAGCGAACCAGGCTGCACAGTACCAGCACGTGTTGCAAGTGGCGCAGCAGCTCGCACAGCAGAATGAACAGCTCGCAGTGGCGGTGCAGCTAAATAGCGTGCAACTCGCACAGCAGCAGGTGTGCGGGTGGATGGCTGGCCGGCTCAGCCGGTGGGCGTTGTTTTCTTCATGCGAGTCCCACATTTGGTTTGGAGGTGGCTTGGGGAAACAGAAGGAAGCGGGAGTCAGTCGGCAAAGTACGCTAAAATCGGAACTGAGAGGTGTCGCATAGGCAGTCCGCGGAGCACGATGTATACCAAATGCTTTGCCTGTGGACCCGCGGATAGGCCCGAGAAAAGTCGCGTAGCTTAGCGGTAGCAAGGGCAGGGTAGACATCTCGAAGCCTGGTGTAAATTAAAGCTGAACCACGCTTGCAGGCGCTCCTCGATTCGGCACTGCAACAGCCGCCTCCGCAGCTGGCAGCAGCTGCGGGGTCTGCTGCCGCCGAGCCAGCGGCGGCCGCCACCACCAGGGTAGAAGTCGAATCGGGTCCGCCGCCATGGTTCATTCGCCGAGGGCCCCCTGGCCGCCCCTCGGCAGCCAGCCAGCAAGGAAGGAGTAGTGCAGGCCTGGCGGCAAAGGCCACCCATGGCCATGTGACCACCGGCGCTCAAGCCGGCAGGTCACCGAAGAAGGCCGACGCCGTCATGACAACGAAGGCCGGCGCTTCTGCCACGGCCATTGCCATGACGGGCAAGGAGCGCGAGCGGTTGGCGCGGAAGGACGCATTAAAGGCGCTTCTGAAGCAGGTGTTGGGCGGCGCCGGGCTAGCGGGCGGCAAGGAGGGGCGGCGGCGGCTGGCAAGCAGCATGGCGGAGGCGGAGAAGCTGGTGGCGGCGATACACGCGCTGGCGCGAAACAAGGCCGGCCTGGATGTACCGGTGCATGGCGAGGTGCGATGGGCTGATAACAGTGCGGGTTAAGGGGAAGTGGCTGCATCAAGGGGGCTTTACTACCTGGTGCCCACGGACTTGAGGCTGCACAGAATACAGGTAACATGATGCTGGTGATTGTGAAGGTAAGGGCCGCCATTACCTGTGACACCACCATGCTAACGGAAGTTGCTGCCCTGAGCAACACCCGATACCCAACCCATTTTTCGCGCATGGCCCCAATTTCAGACGGCTCAGGACTTCCCAAATGTCCGGACATCAGCTGTGGCCCAAACCCAGACGTCCGGTGGGGCATCGGCCTCGGGTGCCAGCACCGGGAGCGAGAAAGCAGGAGCGGCAGCGGCAGCGGCCGTCACAGCGGCGGTGCAAGCCCAGTCATCCAGAGAATCTTCCCGTGCCGCCTCCCTCGCCGGTTCCCGTTCCCGCTCCTTGGCATCAGCTATGCATGCTGCCAGCGGAGGCACAGCTCCAGGGACAGGTTCACGGGCCGTGTCCCGGCAGGGTGAGCACCCAAGTGACTGGGACGGGGACGGAGACCTCCACTGTAGGCGACTGTCCCATGGATCAGCATATGGATGGTAGCCAATCTCCTCGAACGCCCTCTGTCTCGGAGATGGATCTGGCGCGGGATGCGTGCATGGAAGCACTGCCCCCGTGCCCTTGCCCTTCTACTTCCGCATTGCTGCCCACTGCTGCCGTGCATACGCTGCCGGGCTCCCCACGGCCGCATTCCCTCCTCACTACCCATCGCACAGAACATGCCCCATTTCCATGATGCATCACCCCAGCTAGGCTGTTTCCAAAACGCTTGCTTATATATCTTTCAACTGCACCGAAGTTAAGTTTATATACATTCTGGGCATCAAGCTGGCATCATGACTATTCACCCGCGCTGGGCTTCTCTCTGTGCCGCTTAGCTGTCGCTGCCGCTGCCGCTACATTGCCCCTGCTCCCCTCCCTACTCACCTACAGGCTCGGGCCTCGCCAGTGGGTCAGTTGGTAGCGAGCCGCAGTCCTTAGTGGATGCTGGCGGGGTGCCAGGGGGCGAGGGCACCCCGCCCAAGGCTAATTCCATTCGTGCCTCGGGCTCCTCAGAGCCTCATGAAGAGCCAGGGGCCGGGGTCCCTTCCAGACACGCATCCAAGAAGAGCCTCGCAGCGCAAGGTGCGGCCCCGTGCCGTGGCATAGTGCACGCGACGGGCTTATGCGCTCGGGCTTTGCGTGATGTCGTAGGGACTTGTTGGGTGTTAGGAAGGAAAGGCTGAGCAGGTCCCACTGTTCAATTACCAGCGGGATGATGTAGGATGTGGGGAGCGCAGCAGGGACTGGATGTCACCACGCTTCATGTTGTTGACAGGTCAGGCCCCTGCTGGCCGGTGGATAGGTGGGTCGTGACCGCTACTATAATTGTCAATGCTCAAGATGCCCATGCTAGACAGCCTTGGGCAACCTAAATTCTCGCCCGTGCGAGCCCTTGGCCTAGCAGGTTCTGCCGTAGATACCGCCGCACTCCCCCATTCGAGGTCAGGGACAACATCTTCGTCGTCCCCAGGCAGGGAAACGGTAACGCGGATGGCATCCTTGGCTTCTTTCTCAGCCGCTGGACAGCTCGGCCGGATAACTTCAGGCTCCCACGGCCCTGCACCAACGCTGGCACCAGCAGCTGCTGCGCTAGGCGACGACACAGGTAGTGGCACTGCGGTTGCCTGGGCACACGTTTCGGAGGAGGCAGCAGCCGCTTCTGGCGTTGCCGCACGTGGCGCCCTGCCCCTTCCGGGCATACTGGTGGAGTCTTTGGAGGACCAGGTGCAGCAGATTGTGGAGCGGGACGCGGCGGCGGCAGCGGAGATGGCCAGGTGGGGAAGCCCCTTGCGGCCTCTGAGACGGGCGGATCACTGTAGTATCCTGTGTATCACGGGATCTGACATCCACCGATCGGTTCTTTTCTGAAAAGACGTCATACAACAATCAATCTTGGGGCGGCAACCGACAGGAATGGGTGGGTTATTGCCCTAGAGAATTTTCGTCCGCGCTTTCAACTTTCCGTTTGCGCAGCGTTGTAGTGTGCTCTGGGCATGCGAAGGCTTGGAATTGGACCTCGGTGGCCACTGGAAGGGCCTCCTGGGTAACGCAAGACGCCCGGCACACGTAGCGATGACAGTCGCTTAACCTAGTTTACAACCATTCCTGCCAGGCCCAAGCCCTGTTTCTGCCTTGTACTTCAATCCCATGCAACCCTATTGCACCCTTGCACGGCAAACTCAGTGAAGCCCCGCTGCTCCATTATACTCAGGCTGCAAAAGCTGGATGCGTTGGAGCAACGGCTGCACTCCATGGTGGACCGAGTGGAGAACAAACTCTCACGCGCGTTGCAGCCGCTACAGCTAAACGCACAGCAGGTACAGCTCCAACAGCCAGGTCTACTCGGACGAGGCGCACGGGGTCTGCAGGGCCATTCCGCTGTTGCTGCTGCTGCTGCTGCTGCTGGACCAGCGGCATGGACAGGGCAACTGCAGGGCGCCGATAGTAACATGATCTCAGCCTCTGGTGCAACGACAATAGGAGATGCATCCTTGGCAGCGGTAGCAGCGGCCGTTGCGGCAGCGGCAAGGACCACACAGGGCGAGGTGACCGGTGCTGTGGCGGCGGCGGCGCGGCATGGCGTAGGGGGTGGCGGCACAAACGCCACCAGCGTCGATGTTGTGAGTCCTCGGAGTGCGGGGCTGTCAGTGCTTGAGCTGCAGCGGATGCTCATTGAGCTCAACCGGATGGAGAGCAACGAGCAGGAGGTTAGGTGAGCGTGGCACTGCTGCAGCCCCTCTCACTGGGGGTTACGTAGGCAGGAGCGCCGTCGCCAGGTGTTCCTTGCCTTGTTGGTGCTGCCTTGTACTACTACCGTTGTGCATGTGACAGTGGAAAGAAATGATGGCGAAAGCGGGGATTGTGTGCGCGGCTTTTCTTTCCATGGTGGCTACCAAGGATCTTTTGGAGGCGCCAATGCAGCCTCGAGCAGCTGCATTAGAGGATACCATTAGAGGTCCCAGGGTGCTGCTTTTCAGCATGTGCTACCACAGAAGTCCCTTACCTGGCTGCTCTGAGCGGCCAGTGTCGATTGCGAACCAGCGAGGGGAGAGGGAGGAGCAGGCAGTGTACCTGCGGCCCTGCACTAATGAGCCGTCACCGGACGACGCTGGGCCAGGCAGACTCCTGGGGGGGCCTTGTTGGGAATGCCATACCGAATGTCCTTCAAGCCCACCCTCGCTAGCTTTGGAGTGAAGGCCATCTCCTTCAGCTATACATGTTTGTTTTCCTCGCGTGTCATTCCCTGTAGAAATGGCCCCCAAGTCCCACGTTTTCGTACTTCTCTTCTTCCTATTGACGCAGGCGCAAATGGTTTTTCGACTCCAAAGGCTCCCGTCGGCAGCACAACCGTGCGGCACTACCCATCGTGGTGCGTGACGGGCACCTAGGCACCTTCGACCCCGACGACCCCACAACCTCCGCCAGCCTGCCATCTCGTCCTCCCTCAAGCCCTGCTCACGGTGTGAGTCCCAACTCACGCCGCGTGTTCCAAGCTCAGCCGCCTACGGAAAATACCCTCGCCATGCTTGCCGGGGGCACCAAATGCAGCATAGGTAATGGTGGGGCAGGCGCAAGCTCGGTCTTGGCCCCGCGGCATGGCGGCACTGACAACGCCTCTAGCATGATGGCGGAGGACGGTACGGTGGCGGCGGCCTACCATGCCTTGGCGGATCCGATCAGTGACACCACCTTGGAGTCCGTACTGCGAGGCCGGCGACGTTACCTGCGCGCCCAGAAGCTGGCGGATGGTGATCTGCTGGTGGCGGCGGATCCCAACCTCAATCCCGTACAGGTGAGCAAAGAGCTTGGCAGACTTTGGACCATTTGGATCAGGCGCTCGGTGCGAAATACGCAGCGATTGCGCCTATGAACGGCAGCCACCATCAGGTGCAGCATGGCGGTAGGGCATCGGGTCAGGACACGCGGAGCCTTTGGGGGTTCATTGCATCTCCTTTACCTGCGTCCCCATGGTATGCTTGCACCAGTTGCGTACGGCATCACGGCATCCGTACATTTTGGCCACTGCACATAAATCCCATATGCAGGCCCCACACGCGCCTTCCACAGTCCAGCAGAGGGCCCCATACAGTCATTTTTACTGTTTTTCCTATCCGCCGTTCTTGTCCTCCCTCCGCAGGTTATGGAGGACCTGGCAGACGTTCTGCTGGCTGAGCTGCTTCACGAGCAGGCGCAGGGTGCGTATGGTATACGTAGGGTATACGGGTCAAAGGATTCGGTCCTCCGGACATGAGGTTTGAAGAAGCATTGCCATCGTTGCAGTTGCCACTTGTGCAGCTAGCTTCTAGGCTGCCATTAATTGGCGGCGTGGTACGGTACGGCAGGGTCATTGACTTGTCCTCATCATTGTCGCTGGGAGTATTGCGCATAGCTGCACATGCTGTTACAGGCCACGCACCTGTCGTACACCGGTGCATGATACTTCAGCGGGTCACTATCGGGGATCGGGCTATGCAACAGGATTTTATGCTAACGGGTCAAAAATGCTTTAGTTATCTGCTTCCCGGTTTCATTCCTCAGGGCTTGCCGCTTGTGCTTTCCTTGGTGCCGCAGAGCTAGCGGGCTTGTGCGACAGCCTTGGGGAGCACATGTTGAAGGACGAGTTGGACCTCTCCTCTGATGGTGATGAGGATGGCGAATGAGAACAATCGCTACTAATACTTGGTAAAGCCGTTTCACTGCAGCCGTGGGACCATCCGCCGCAGGTGGAAGTGGAAATGCGCGTTCTCCGCCATGTTGCACCACGGGGTGTTTCGCCTCGCATGTGGGATGAGCACGTGAGCCGCTTCTCCCTGCTACTCCACCATCAGCAACACTCGGCTCGCATAGTCCTTGCTAGCAGCGCGTTTATAGGTGCTTGGTTTCTTTGGGGGTACTGCTACGGAGCTTCGACTGCGTGCCTCGCCCCTTTAGCATGTGCATTTGCGCTCGGCCCGATTGAGTGACGCCCCCTGGTGCTTACTCCTGCGACTTAGGACCTGGGAAAAAGGCCCCGCAGAGTGTACGTGACCCGTGGGTCGCATGGACGGCGCCTAATGGGCATTATGACCTCTGAAGTTAGTGCGGCCTCGCGGATTCTAATTGGGTAAGGCCCGCAATGTTGTGCGGTAGGCGTTCCTTGGAGCGTTGCACTCGACCCGCACCTGTAAAAATCCACTGTAAATCTCGCAAACTAATGGGGGTCAGATGTTCACGTATGAAGGCCATTTTAAGATCCCGACGGGTGTAATTTCAGACCCAATTCACCACTTTGGCCGCATATTGCAACAAACATGGAAAGTTATTCAAATCAACCAAGTAGCCTCACTGCAACGCGAGCCATCCATTCACAGGGAATGATCAACTGAAGGTGAACAGGGTTCGAAGATCCGAACCTATCCAAAGCTACAGCACCTGGCAAGGATAGCTGGATATAGGTGTATCCGTACGGACATGAAACAAGCCTTTGCCTCGGGCTGCTTTGGCTCCTCGGGTGCTTGTAGCAGTGCTGCTTCTTGGCAGCGGGCGCAAGAGCTCCGGCTCAAGCGTTTCATAGTTGTGGACCCCTCAGCTGCTTCCGGCCACCTGCGACCTTGGGGACGAACCCAACGAAGCTCAAACGCACCAAAATGAGTATCTATGTCCACAGCATATTTAGCAGTGGTTTAAAACGTTCCACAAAAATCTCCCAGGAATGTTGGCCCTGTGGGTCGGTGCCTTGTCGACATCAAGGTTGGACGCATTTCAAAAAACGACCTCGCGTCGCGGATATCTCCCAGCAGCACGAAAACTTCCCAGAAAACACAAAAATCCGATGCTGATCCATAGCAGGCATCCTATGCCAGGAGGACCTGTAGTATCGAGACGTATTCCTTGCGTAGCCGGCTTGTGCTTGGTGGCATTTGTCGCGATTGCAAAGACAGTCAATTACCGAAACGTGCGTGCAGCAAGACGCACCCTCAGCACCATTAGTACCATGGCAAGCCACGAGGTCAATCCCGGGATGACCCAGCTGCTATCGAAGCTCATCGATCGCGGGACGCTTCGCTCTCCGGCGGTTGCCAGAGCCATGAGTCAGGTCGACCGCGGGGCCTTTGTTGCCCCGGAGTGGGCTTCGTCCAGCCGCGCTTACGAAGTGGGTCGTTCTTGAACCTAAGCGCAGACCTTTAAGCGCCCTGCTCGTCGCTTGCGTGCCGAACACCTGGGCCAGCAGCTCTCGAGCAATTATTGACTTTAGCACTTGTGAAATGGGTTTAGGACCCGACAGAGTTGATTTGTTTGAGCGGTCCTCATGTTCGGTCTTGTTGGGACCAAACATTGGGACCGAACAGGAAACGGGAACCTGCATCGTGAGGACTTGACTAAGGAATAGTAAGGCGCCGTCGAGCTCTGGTGTAACAGGTGATGCGTTCATGACAGGTAGTACGCCATGCACGAGAATTTGAATTTAAACTGGTTGACCTCCATTATGTGATGCGAGAGGTGCAAAGGTCAAGGGAAAGCCGCGACCTCTCGATCCACACCCAGACCTAGCACGCGCCTTACTGCCGCTACGGCGTATGCTTGCTGTTCCCGCTGCTGCTGCTGCTCGTCCTGCTGATGCTGTCGCTTGCTGTACTTTGCGGTGAAACCCATTTCCCATCGCCCGACAGGATCACCCTCTCCCCATCGGCTATGGCCAAACGATTAGCGCCCCACATATGGTAGGTGGGGAGTGGCGTGTACTGCCCGCCGTACATTTATGTGCCTTGGTCCGCAGTTCAGCGCGGTCGTGGGCGGGTGCCGACTGAACCGTTTGGCTGTGACGTGTTCATACATACACACACGTTGCCCCGCTCCCCCGGGCTCCTAACAGCCCTGGTGGCATGTGGCCCAACCACGGAGGACCCACATGGGGAGCCACGTAGGGCGTGCTGGCGGGTGCCGTTTGCAGTTCGTAAACCCCAACTTCGAACCCAGCTCCGTGCACACCTTGTCTCTGCCTTACGTGCCTTACGTGCCATACTTGCCCCCACAGCACGCCACTGCGCTCGAGCTTCTGAGTCCGCAGCTGCGGCCCGGGGCCCGTGTCCTGGACGTGGGATCAGGTGATCCGGAGTTTTGGATAGGGGTCGGGAGGGACGGGGAATGGGAGTGGGAGTGTGGAGGAGATCTCCAGGACTGAGGGGTGGGTAGAGGACCCCCCGGGGCCCCGGTCCGGGCTAGTGGCCGATGACACGTTGCGTGTGTTGGCATCGGCAGCATGGGTAGCGGCACCGCACGATTCCTGCACGGGTGCACGGTGTTCTGTCGGGTAGGCAACTAATGGCATCTGTCGGTGCGAGTGTGCGGACGGACACGCCCTCACAGCCACTCACAAGGCAAGGCAGGGGACGCATTTGGACAGTTGCCCAGGTCCGTGTGGCATGTACTCATGGTCTTGACACCATATCGTACGACGCGTCGTACAGCAGGGGTTGCGGGGCTTGAGCCATTCGTGTTGCACTGCACGCGCCGTTCCATGCCACGTGACTCGCGTATGTGCAACTTCACGACATGCTGGGTCCCTTTTTTCACCCCCCATATGCTCCGCGTCGCCGTCACCAGCAACAGAGCAGTCCATCAGCACTGGCTAACACTGATAGCCCGTGTGGAGTGACATCCTTCGTTCCAACTGTCATCAGATCAGTCAGTGGCCCCAGAGCGCCAGTTCTGGGGGAGGCCTAATCCCCCGGCCCCTAGCCAGCCAAGTAAACCCGGGTGCGCCCCCTGGGTACTGCCCGGATGTGAGATGCGGCGCCCCTTCCCTTTCCTTTCCTTTCCCTTCCACACTGCCCCTTCTCTGTCCCCTACTTGTGGCTCTGCGGGTGCCCACCCAAGCAGGCAGCGGCTACCTGACAGCGTGCTTCGGCATGATGGTGCACCCAGGTGGACGTGTACGGGGGGTGGAGGTGGTTCCGGAGCTGGCGGCCCGCAGTCTGGAGTCCCTCCGGCAGGTGGTACCGCAGCTGCTCCAGGACGAGACCATCTCCATCGAGTCGGGCAATGTGCTGTCCGGTGAGCGGGTAGGGGGGGGAGGTGGGGTCCGCTGGCTGGAGGGGAGTCGGGAGCAAGTACCTCCTGGACCGCAACCACCTGCTCTTGGCCCAAGACCTGTGATAAAAAGGGGGGACAGTAAAGAGAAAACGCAAGGACGTCAGGTAGCATCCGCCTGCTAGAATCAAGAAATAATTAAAGCGTTTAAAGCGTTTACTTTTATGTACGGATGAATGATGGCTCGATGGCAGTACTGGTAGGATGCCTTCATGCGTTACACCCTCAGCCCTTAAAACGGTACGGAGATTCCTGGCCCTCCTCCCGCCCCCCCAAACAGCCCGAACCCGGCGGACCACGCGGAGTGAACCCTTCTCCCCTTCAGCAAAACTACCGCCTCCTTTTATCCTATAACCATCCTCCCAGCAGCCACACCGACCCACCGACCCACCGGACTCACTCTAGGTGTAAGACTCACCCCCCGGCGTTCCGCGTGCAGGGCTGCTGGCCACCGAGCCGCCCTTCGACGCCATCCACGTGGGTGCTGCCGCCGAAGAGCTGCCCCAAGACTTGGTTGCCAAACTAGCCCCCGGGGGCCGCATGGTGATACCCGTGGGGCCGCACTACGGCATCCAGGTGCTAACGGTGGTGGACAAGGCGCCGTTCGACACCGCGGCGGCACTCGGGGGCGCGGGACGGCAGTGGGCGGGTTTGGAGCCGCATGGCCCCCGGGCTGTGCAGGGCCCTGGGGAGGAGGGTGGGGTTGGAGAGGGCGCGGAGTGGGGCGGGGGAATCCGGGTGACTAAGTTGATGGATGTGGGGTATGTGCCTTTGATGCCCCGACACGGTGGTGCGGGTGAGGCGGGCGGCCATGCGGAGTGAGGCGCGGGAATGGAATGTTGCGTGTGCGTGCTTGCGTGTGCGTGTGCCTGGCGCTTTAGGTTTTATGTGGAGTATGGGGTTGAGCACGCGTAGGCGCAGGGTAAATGGATGTACACGGGAAAGCGCACAGGACTGCGGGGAAAGAGTTCACCGGGGGTGTTGAGTGTTGACGGGGTCGGCGAGGGCAGGAAAGTACGTATGGGATACCGAGGAGGCGCAAGGGTGGGCAGGGCCAAGAGCAACATTTTAAAGGAAATGTTAACTGCCTGTTGAGGCCCTTGCTGCTCACCCACCGGATTTTGTGCCACACAACCATCGCAACACTGTATCGTCACACGAATGGATTGCTAAATTAGGACCCGCTGCCGTACGAGGGATCGCTTTGGGCGCGGAGCAGGTGCTTTAGATTGTGGAATGAAGCTGCGGAGGAGTTGGATGGACTGGCCAAGCTTTTTAGGGTCGTTTAAATATTCCGATCGGATTGAATGGTGTCGATCAGGGAGGTTTGGCAACCTTTCTCGTATCGCAGAGCGATCTTCTCTGGATTCATGCCTTCATAAATAAACGAAATCTGATCCGTAGTTGTCTAGTTGCGCATTCGGAATCATGGCAAAATTGTAGTTGCGCATGCAGCGGGCAGGCCAGCAGGCCTGTTTAGGCATCATCCAGGAATTTTACCTCCGCTCCCTCGCGTATTAGTTCTTCGCTCCATTTAAAGTTCCTCGCTTTGCTTTCTTCCCAGTGCTTGTTGGCTTGCAACCTGAATGGTGGGCAAGAACCTAGATGTTGGATGAAAAATGGACGAGCATGCTCGGACTGAGACACAAGCACTCCTTGCGCAACCCGGCAAACAGGACGCGCTTCGGCCCTGGCCGATGACGTTGAGTAACAAGAGAGGAAATACGGTGAAATGCAAAGGGCAGAAGCCAGGAAGATGTGCAGTGTGAAGTAGTGGCCGAGCATAGACGGTTACAAAAGCTCACGTGACGCAAATCGACCAGACATATAGGCAACGCGAAGCGGCAAGCAAAGAAGACAAATAAGGAAAGAACTATTAACAAATTGTAGAACTTTGTACTCGAGAACTGCAGGAAGAGACGTATAAGGAGTTGAACCTTGAAACCGGGAAGTACATTTGCAAGATTGATGAGCAAAGCGTCTACATGGAGAGGAGGGCGAGGAGGGCGAGGAGGGCGAAGAGGGAGTTTATGTTGCTTGTATTGCCGTGTTTATCTTATTGGGCAACACGACTCAGGCTTTTCCGAACGCATCCCACGATTACCCGAATATATCCCGGGCAAACCAGGCCAAGAAGCCGGCCTTTTGGCCACCAAGGCACAAACCAGGTACATCAAGAAGAATGTTTTTGCAATGTGGAGTTTGCTCCTTGTAAGCTTTCCATCGGTAACCGCACCTCATTCGACTCACCGTGCTCGTACCATTTCTCATAAGCCCCATCACAACATAGGCTGCAGCACCTCTAACCACACCCACGAAACAGTAAGACAATTCTTCAGGTGGTCAAGCCCACATACGCGTCTTGTGCCCGCGTAACTCCATAGGGGCTCCATTCGCTTAGCTGCAGACGCAGCAGCCCCAGCCGCAGACATGAGCAGACCACACCCCAGTCGCGCCAATACCACTCACGGTGACTGAGGCCCCCACCTCCTCAGCTGCGACCAGGGTCCCCGGACGATGCTGCCCTGACCCCTGTATATCCGGAGCCACAGTCCCGTCAATGCGAGTACAGCCATGCCCACAGCCATGCCATGGGTGATGTCCGCTGTCACGCTTTCCTGGGCCGGCGGGCCTTGAAGGCTCGCGCGCGCCAGCATGATACTGCGCGCTTCTAAACCAGCTGCCGCGCCCCCACGGTATACTGCGAGCTTGCGTAAGTAAGCTGGGTTAGTTGGGCGTAAGGCCCAATGCGTAACTGTTAGACTAACTGTTTCGCAACGGCCCGTGTCCTCAGGGCCGTCATTTATTGCGCGCATTAAGCTGGTTAGCTTATCTTGTTTTTGTTGTTCAGCGCGCGCTGATCAACAAAACAGGTCCCGCGCCTTCGGCGCGCTTTCTGTTACTACACCGCTGTGCCTTCGGCTCGTCAGCGAGACCCATCGGGTAGAGTGCAGTGGAGAATATATAGCACTAGCACCATAGAGTTAGCCCACCTTATTGAAGCACCTTTAGTAGTGCTAGTGGCGGCGCATGTCCCGGTATCGCTAGGCATGACTCCGCTGGTGGAGGCAACTCACAGCTATCCTACATAGCTAACTGGAATGTCACAGACTGGCATTTCCTCGAGGGCTTCTGCGACGCAGTTTATGCCCCCTGCTTTCTCCGGAGCGGATCAACAACTCCCGCCCACCCCGGACCCAACAAGCTTGCCCCTGCAGCTACAACACTAAATGTCCTCTTGACGACGTATTTCATCAAGCTCATCCCCGAGGTTTGGGCGCGACGCT
>NW_003307613.1:95701-135538 GCF_000143455.1 Volvox carteri f. nagariensis
GGGATCCGTCGCGTTTGTGGCCGGTGGGTCAGTCTGTGCGCGGTTGGAGAGCGCTGGTTTGACCTCGTCCTTGTGGTTTTGGCAGCGTTCTGTTTGTTTGCTCTTTTGCCTGTGTAGAGATGGCGTGTCCGCCGTCCTTGCTGCTGGAGTATCGTTTGGAGGTCGTTGAGGCGTTTTGCTTGGGGAGCTTTATTTCGTGTCGCTGTGTGTGCCTGTCTGGCAGCTCTCGCGTCCTTTGTCCCTCTAGCGGCCCGTCGCGTTGCGCTGTTTTGGTGCTCAGTTTGTTTGTTATTTCCGCTAGAGGGGGTATCTTCTCCTTTGGCATTTACCTATGGAGCAACAACTAATGCGAGCTTGCGTAAGTAAGCTGGGTTAGTTGGGCGTAAGGCCCAATGCGTAACTGTTAGACTAACTGTTTCGCAACGGCCCGTGTCCTCAGGGCCGTCATTTATTGCGCGCATTAAGCTGGTTAGCTTATCTTGTTTTTGTTGTTCAGCGCGCGCCCGCCCGCCCGCCCGTTTCTGGCGCAGCCTCGCGTTAGTTCAGTTGCGGTGTCTCTTTCTCCGTTCGTTAGGCCCGTCTTCTTCGGGCCTCTCAGTCCATTTCTCTCTTTCATTCTTTGTAACAGAAAATGGCATTTACCTATGGAGCAACAACTAATCGGCACGTCCGTTCGGCAAGGGATTTGCGCCCTGACTGATGACGTGAAACCGAGATACATCAAGATCCAATCTTTGACCTAGGCGGATGCCCACCAGACAGTGTTTTTTTTATTTCTGCCGGTTAATTTTCCAGTCCGAACGGAGGAATAGTTTTTTAGTCGCGGGAATAAAGGTATTCCGAATCTGTAAGGCGCTCCGGGTTTGGGGAATGTCGCAACACGCGCACACCAATCTCTCAAGCACTGATCGAGAATAGAGTTCGTTCACCATCGTTCGTCTTGCATCACGTTGAAAGATAACACTACACGACTTTCCAAGTTGCAGAAGTAATGATGCATAGCAGCAATTAACCGGAACCACCAAACGCAACCGGTTTCCTGGCCCATCGCGATTGTATCCATATGAGTAACATTGATGTTTGCCCCGCTCGCTGTTGACAACCGGAGTGGCGTCATTGTCGTCGGCTGGCTGCAGCATTGCGTCCACATTGCCTACGACCCCTACACCGTCTTCATTAACGTCGCTAATGGCTTCAGTGAAATTTAGTATCTGCTTTAATGGCATTCAATGCTTTGGGAGCTTCGGGTCCGAATGTTTTGCAGCGTTTGGTCCGGTCAGAAACAGTCCGATTCCTCGTTGACTTTCGGGCGTGAGCTTCCTAACAGTATCCATGGCATTAAAGTACTATGATATGGGTAACATGTATGTCTCCTGTAAGATTCTAGCGGGTTTGGCATGGACAGTCCATTTTTGGCTGGAGGAATGAACTTGTACGGTTGGAACATTATTTATTCTTAACTTTCAGGACCACGAACATTTTTTTATTCCGAATTCGGAATATATTCCGCAAAAAAATAACGCTGCCACCAGTGCCGTACAATGTTTCCGTGCCATACACCCCCCTAAATGCTCTAGCTTCTTCCTAGGCACATTTGGGTCGTATGCTACACCCATCCACTTCAGGTAGCGGCACACCGTTACACAAGGCTTTCCAGGGCCATGAACCGCTTCATTCCTTCGACAAACCCCGGGAAGTCTCCTGGACACATCAATGTCAATCTCATTTGAGTCCCAATCTGCCAACAACCGTTGAACGTTGGGCCAAAGAACATTGTGCTCGTACTATAGATGCCGTACTCTTGTTTCCTGAGTTTAAGGACTGTGAACTGTGTGTGTGGGTGTTACATGGTCGTGGGGTGCCCCGTACCTGCAAAACGCCCAATAAAGGGCTGCCTGATCGCCTATAAGCACCGTCGTACCTCGCACTTCAGACCAAGCAAGTGATAAAGGATACTAACGACCAAAGGGAACGATAGAGTTGCGGTGGAACCACATACGTTCCAGCATCCTTGCCAGACGTTCAGGTTCCCACTTCATAGCGTCCTTCATATGCTCGAAGCGTGGAAAATCGTGCTGCTCATCTTCAATATGGCTATCAGTGCCGCAACAGGGACATACTCGCTCCTCCCTAGGTATATAACGCCGTCCCTTGCGTGCTCTGTTCGCCGCCAATGCCCATCAGCAAAGCCTAAACTGCATAAGCTTGCAATTCGCTGAACGCGGGATAAACGTTATAGTATGCGGGAGCACCTCCTTCCTGCCCGCTTGTTCGGCCGCCAGACCCATCCAATGCTTATACTTCGCCATGTGAATTCCAGGTTGCTTGCCGTGTGACGGGTACACGTCTGGCTGGACATCTAGACGCGCATGTTTCCAACCATTCATCAATCGGTCCTTGAACTCCAATACCACACCTTCTGCGTCGGGAACTGCATGACCTGACAGCTGCATCTCTGTCAGCAGATGTGAGGGCGATTTGGGGCCACTGTATGTTGTTACAGGGTGGTTAACCTCGCCAGCGGCCCCCTTTCCCGGGGCAGTCCCTGCTCTCCCCTGCTAGAGGGGCCCCTAATCCGTCACCCCATCCGACTTCAGAATGTATTCGTTGGGTTTGGCAACTCACCACCAGCATCCAACCAACTCTAGCGGATCAACGGCGCATCAACTTAGTTCCTGGTCAGCAACTGTATATCATCTAAGGCAGCAGCGGCTTGCATTCCGCAATTACCGGTCCCGGTCACTGTTGATGTTTGGATGAATCATCTTGTCTGGTGTACAACCACTTGGTCAACGATATCAAGACAAATTAAACATGGCGGCGCTGACGGCTCCGGACTTTGGTCATCCGGATTAGGAGATCCTCCTCTTGGCCTGTTGGTGGTGGCGGCAGGATCAGGGGATCGGTCTGTTTCAGGAGGAATGGTTCCCCTGGCAGCCACAACAGCCACCTTTGCAGCAGCTGTGGAGAAAAGTTGCGCAGTTTTTGCCTTGGATAGAGGTCGCCACGATTATATTGCCCGGGCAACCGGGGGCCATGACCTGGTGGGGTTGGTGGTGTATTACACATTGTCACCTGCTGCTTCGTCAAAAGCCGTTCCCGCACGTCTCTGCAGCCCCTGCAGAGACACCTTTCGAGAGGATTTGCATTGGCTCCTTAGCAGCAAGTGTATATATACCAGATTCATACATCACTCCAACCCCGCCGGCGGCCGCACCCGGCCCTAACAGCTATCCTCAATGATGCGCGTATAGTCCAAACGCGACACAGTTCCTTCGCTTGCAGCCCAGTGCCGTACAGCATCCCCTGCGGAATACTGCGGGGCGACTGGCTGCACCGGGGCCGAGCCCTTTTCGACTTCGAAGAAGCCGACTACCCTAGCCTTTGGTATGTGTGACATTGCCAGTGGCTTCACCATGTCAAGAGTTATCCCTGTCAGCCCGTCGTTTTGTAGCATATTGGACACCCTGTCGCTTTGACAATACTGGCGCGAATCGGGTCCGACAAGCTGTGGTGTCTACGATCTAACTGTCTTTTTCAGCATTCGTTTCCCGATTATGCTCTCTTTTACTAATGCCCTTTACGTTTACATTAAGCGTTAGTTTTTGGGGTTTGGGGTTCGTCCCCAATGTGGGAGCTGGATGGGTAAGAACCCCCAAACATTTTCACTCTTGTATAAAAGCTAACAAAACTCATCACGCTCATCAAACTCGACGGTGAAAGTGGGCTGGGAACATAATTACCCGATTGCCTCACTTACAGTAATGAAACATACAAGTGACTAATGCAATAAAGGCTAAGCATTAATTTTGAATGCGGCGTTAAATAGTTGGCGGGCTGCAACTACGAAGTTAGGGCGTAATGCGTCGCAGCGCGAAGCTAATCCACATGCGTACGGGTCTACGACCTCGTGTAGAACACTTCCAGGTTGGAATAGCCTTGATTATAACCTGTGCTCTGATGGTATGTGTTTTATTTTTTAACCTACCTTGCACCTTGACATTGCAGATTTGCGACGATGGCATGTGAAATGGCATGTACCGACCTTCTGGCTGACTTGGCTCAGGAGTATGAGAAGTCGCGTGCATTACTCGAGCAAATAGAGGATAGCCTGAAAGATCGCGCCTCTCAACCGGCGGTTGTCGCGCCCGTCGGAGCTAGCGCCTTGCCCTCCCCCGTAGAGTCTGAAGAGCGCGACAACGACAGTGAGGAGCAGGACGACGGCGATGAGAAGTATGAAGCACCATCTTCTCCAAGAAAAGTCTCACTACCAAACGCGCCTGGTTTAAGAGCAAGATTGTCCAACTTTTTTTTGCGCAACCGTTCACAGTCCATGCGCGGCTTAGACACCGGCAACACGGAGGAAGTGACACGGCGCGTATCCGTTGTTAATCTCAGCGGACCACCAACGCCTGCGCACGACGAATCGCGGCGGTCGGTAATGTTCCACGCACCGGCTTCCAATGCCGCGTTACAGCCCACGTCCGCGTTGGGCCGTCAACAGCCCCGCGCATCGCTGGAAATGCGCCAACAGCTACAGCACGAAAGTCTGGACGGCGGTGATCCCAGGCCCCTTTCCATCAGCAACCTCGGCATGTCCCCTGCGTCGATGCGCAGGAGAAGTCTGGACCCGTTTGCCGCTAACGGGTGCCGCCGAATCAGCATCGACGTAGGCAACACCAGCAACAAAAGTCGTCCAACATTGCAAACCTGCTTCGGCGGCAGCTCCTCGCCGTCAGCTTGCACCAGCCCAATGCAGCAGGTCGCCTCCCCTGCCGGCTACGCCACGCCCATCAACATTTTCTCTCCTTGGCAGCAACAACAGCAGCAAACTCAACAATCCGAAGCCTGCCCCACCACAGGCCAGCAGTCGCAACCCGTCCGGGATGACAGCATGCGCCGTCGTTCCATGTCCAGACGCCCCAGCGACCTCGCCACCCCCAGCCCCAGCCTTACACGGCATACCAGCTTCGGCGCACAGCTCCAGCATCCCCAATACCCTCAACTTCAGCACGTCGGCTCGCCCACCCCCACCTCCAACTGCCTCTCCCCTGGCTCCTCCGTCGCCTCCAGCCTGCCTGCCCTCCTCCCGCCTTCGTTCCCCAGCTCCCGAACTCTCCTGCGCAACAGCTCCAGCAACCTGTCCTCCACTGGCGGCGGTGGCGGCGGCGGCAGCGGCGGCGCGCCCATGCGGCCCAACTCCATGTCTTCGCTAGTAGCTGCTGGATTCATAACGGTCGAGGACCAGATATCTCCCGCCGGGCTGCGACTTACTTCCCCAGGCAGCGAGCGCTGCTGCGCCGTCAGCGCTACGGGCATGGTGTATGCCGCCGTCAGCTCCGTACCCTCCGGCACCGCCACCGCCGTGATGGGCGCGTTGCCGTCGTCGCCGTTGTCGTCCAGCACCCCCGCCGCCAGCTCCCCGCAGCTGCAGTTGCCGCTGCTGCCATCACGCAGCAGCCGGTCATTGCGCACATCGCAGGGCCAGGGCCACAGCAGCCTCTCGGGAGCCGTGTCAGCTGCCCCGGAGCCGCGGCGGCTGCAGCCTTGTCGCTTCGCGGCGGACCCCATGGATGGCAGATACCATAGTGCTGTGGGAGCTCAAGAGCAGCAGCATGGGCTTCAGCAGTGCGGGGCTAATGCCGAGGCCATGTCGGCGGCTGCTTCTCCTTTTGCTGTTGTTACTGCTACTGCTGCTGGAAGCATATTCCGAGGCACGATGAACCTCATCTGATGATGTGGCGAAGGTTGAACCGCTGTGAACGCGATGTCGCCAGGGGGCGCAGTCCGCGAGTCACTGCCTTTGTTGCTGTTGCTGTTGCTATTGCTGTTGCTCGCGGGTCGCGGGTCGCGGGTTGTGTGTGAGATAATGAGCGAGAGGGGCGCTACGGGTGCTAAGCAGCGCCGGCAAAGCGGTGGCTTATATGCTTGTGATTATTGGTTGCGTTCCTACGGGGTGAGTGGCGTGTGTCAGTATCTATACTGTGCCGGATACTGGCGTCTGCTTGCTTGGCGTCTGAAGCCTTGTTGGCTCGTTGCTTCCGGCCTTTACTGTTGCACTGAATTTTGTGGATTGCGCATTCAGGACACAGTGTACCGATGTACCTTCAACCCGGTCGCTTTGATTTGTTAGACCTGTGTCGATTTGTTCTTTTCATTGGTCGGGGATCGAGCTCGTCCTTATGGGGGTTGAGGAAAACAGTTTTGGGAAGTATTCATGTCGTACCACGTGGAGAAATATGCGTTCACATCCGCGCATGGTAGATGTACTGGCGAAACCGAACGCCTACTGGATATGCCCATGCCGGAATGATTTTTTAAGCGAGAGATTGATTGTTTGGAGGGCTCAGAGTTTATGAAAAGAGATTAAGGACGTGGGAAAAGTAAAGATGTGTTGTCGAAGAGGAATGTTTGTGCTGTGCAACGCGCTGTGGGGCGCCGGCGAGGTGCAGCAGTGCGGCACTACGGCGACTGGCTGCCCTAGGGGTCTTTGCCGTCGTGCCATGGCTTCCATGAACTCCTCCGCCAACAGGAGAAGCAAATTCAAAAGCAGAACAACAAGGACAGCGAGAAGAACAGCAATCCATGTAGAAAGGTCCAATCCAATCCGGCCTGTGCACCAACCGTGCGTGCACCCAGCGTGCACATAACCATCCAATCCCAATGCGGTTTGTTGCTGAAGCATTTATATAATTGTATGCTGAGCTGGCACACGGGCTTTTTCTAGGCTGTGGTCTAGGCCCTACGCCGTATCGAACTGATGAAGAGCGCGTTCGTATGAAGTTTGATTGCGAACCCCGCGACAGTCAGGTCGTTGTGTGGATGGAGGTTGGGGCTGTTTTCATGACTGCCTTGGCCCTGGCTGCGGCCAGTCGGTGGTCGTACAGCCGTACGGCTGACCTGAATGCATCCAAGACTTTATGCTTGTGCGCATAAGCTTGGCACCAGCAGCTTGGGGTGTTCTTCTCCCAAGCAGAAGCTTTTATTATTAATTGGCATTAAGGGATTAGTTGTTGGCGGGGAAGATTGGTTTGCCCAATCAATGCGGTTGTACATTTGACTTCTTTGCTGTGTTGATATGTCGTGCAGCGGGAGGTCGCGCTGGGGGACTTCAGGATGGGGGGAGAGGAAATCTATCTCCGGAGACGCCGGGAATTTCGCTGCTCCATGCTGTACATGTTTTCATGTTTTCATAAGCTTAACAGATTTGAAATTTGGATAACTGCTCTACCGCTTACTTCCGAAGGAATGGAGGAAAGATGTTTTGTGGTATTTGATGCCCCAATGGCCCGAGCTGCAAGGGGGGCATTATCGCTGCTTGCGTTGCGCCTATCTGCGAGGGCTGGAACGTTGGCCTATGTTTTCCACATGACCACAATTGTGTGCATGTACATCAGGAGTACGGTGGCGAAGGGGGCCGTGAGGCAACGTGCTTGCTCATCATCATCATCATCATCATCATCATCATCATCATCGGCGACCTCTTCAGCATGTGGCTGATAGCTCTGGGCAAGGTGACACAATTATCAAGGAGGAATTTAATCCATCATCGTTATTATTAAAACTACCTGAAGTGCAACATGGTGCCATTTGTGCGGGCAGGCACCATGGTACGAATGAATATTATGTGCGCAGTGCGCCGTACAGGAAACTCAATAAGATCCTTTCGTTGTATCCGTAATCGACCATAATTTACGTTGCAATCTTGCGGCGTCATCAGGAGTAATTTGTGGACTGTCTAAGGCCTTGCTCTGTACTATTGCAGCAATCTTGGATGTCGGAGTATGAAGTAAGAGTGAGTGCGTACACATCGCTATCTGCACGGCGCTATTGAGCATTCAATCTTCCACGGCGTCATCGATCGCACGCAGGCAGCTGGCATCACCCGGGATTCCTTTGCGGACCATTTCTAGACTACATGGTCCAGTTGTGATGCCCCTTGTCGAGCAAGCTCAACTATAGGAACATATATACATACATATCGCATCGGTAAACGTTATTGCCGGTACATTTTGTTGTCGTGTGCGTATGTATGTATGCATGCATGGCCTGCCATCGCATAGAAAGAAACACCCATTCAGAGCACCGGCCCCCTGGCCGAACTATGCCATGCTCTCAAGAGACCGACTCGTCTGAGTGTACGTCATGATGCCGTACCTACGCTCTTTAAATGAGGTTCATTGCGAGGCATCTTTTCCGCCAGTAGCAGTACTTAGGGTTTTCTTTTATTTGTTTTGTCGACAGGCCCAACACTGCAGCCTAGGCGGGCTTGATGCTTTTAACATCTGCTCTTCACTTCCTGGCTGCTGCTGCTGCTGCTGAGTTGGCTAGCCTAGCCCCCTAATCTCGAAGTGATGGCTGGGGTCCATTTTGCAGTTTACTTGGCCTCTAGTAGGTGGTAACGTGCGCACACTACCTAGCCGATGTCTTTCGGTGCGGGGGGCGCTGAAGAAAGGTGTGATGTCCTTTTGCGAACTGGCTGCTCTTCCTTTGCTCTTTATCCACGAGAGCATTTCGGTTGCTCTCCAGACAAATGCTCTCCTGCTCAAAACCGCGGCTAGCTGTCAGGCTTGCTGGCTGACTAGCGGACTGCCGTCTATTTGGTGGTTCAGGTAGAAGTGGCTGACTAGCGCGGCCGTCCTGCAAGAGGGCATTGGCTGTGGAACGAGCTGCGAGGAGCGTCTGGAACGCACTGGAACGATATACCCCTTCGTTTGCGCGTGCATAACTAATTACCCAACAGCAGTTATCAGGTTGCGAGCCTAGCATGCATGGGGTCTTACTTCTGTAATTTCCATGCTAGCTAGATATTTCCCGTCTTCATTATTAACACTAATAATATTAATATGAATACTCCCCGATACGTTGCTCGGATGCCCGCTGGGACGCCCGAGTGCCCCCATGGCAGAAAGAAGGTAGGTATTCGGGGTTATGGTAACTTACACATCTGCACGTTCTGGCTGATGATATGTGACGCGCCAGGGCCGTTAAAGACGGTAGGTATCTGACGTCAGAGCATTCAGCAGGCTGTACAGATATTGTTGCGACCCGCCGCTTCTCGCCGGAGGGCCTATAACCATTATCCAGCTATATAAACCAGCTTCGATGGTGGATGTATATACCCGCCGTGCGCGTGCTATGTACCCTAATGCAATGGCTTGGGCGCTATTTTCTGTGTGCGCGTTGTTATTTGCGAGTATCTGGTGTTTCTGATACGGTCGCGGCCGAGTAGTGGGCTCCCACAGTAATACCTCTATCTGGCCAATTTGAGCTGCCGGCCGAGGCTTACAAGCACCTTCGTGAGTACATTGGCCCAAATGTGTTTTGTGATTGTGACATATAATGGCCGAACAACTTTGTGCCTTATGTTTGTCTGGAAGGGCCACTGTCAGTTGGCAGTAGGTTTTGAGGATGAGGAGGCCGGAGTAGGACGAAGGTGCTGTAACTACTAGGCGGTTATTAATTGTAACCATTCGGCGGTTAGCCGTGATCCGTGCTAAACCGCAGCCGCTGCCGAACAGCAAACAGCAAGCCAGGAAGTGTTGTGCAGACTGCATCTGCGCCAGCTAAGTTACATGCAGTAAAAGCAGACCTGAAAAAAAGTAAGCGTCCACGGGTGCATGTGCTAGTGCATATATTTTGTTCTGCTCACGGCAATGCACGAGCGCATGTGTGATCGCTAGGTAGCCACAATCAGCTTGGCTGCAGCCTCAGCTTGGCGGCCCAGGCTGCTGTGCTTTGCTGGTGAGCTGAGGAGCATGGCATTATACTACGTGCGAGTGTATGCACGTAAGGTTTTGTGCGAATACCAGAAAAACAGTAAAAGTAGGGGCATGACAGGGGCCAGCGCAAAGATAATCACAATCGCAAGCCCTGATCCGCGGCGCAGCTGCGTTGCCGGACGGTGTCAGTTTCCACCAGGAGCAAAGGAGTGCGTAGTGCAGACGACTCATTACGGCATGGATCCCTACTACGCAATATTGGATGTGAATTGCAGGGAAGTGGGGTCAAATCCATGACGGATCGGACCCCATAAGATGCTCTTCAAAAATAATTCCCGAGCTATTTCCTATCCCCATACACAAAACCATTCAATGTCGTTCCCTTATAGTGTAGCAGCAACATGGTTAAGACTGGCTAGGATCTGCGAGCTTTCGTTTCGAAAAGTGGCGTAAAGTACGAGGGAACTAGTTCCATCCAGGAGCGACCAGCTGGGTAGAAAAAGAGTAACTTTTATACGCAACTATAATAGTACTTTTATCGGTCTCGAACCCGATTCACCAACTGCCGACTTCGTCCCTCAGTTAACCGCATGGAAGATACTAAATTGTGTTGATCATCATGCAAGCACGGGCTCAGGGGAACTTGACATTTGCGACGTGGTTAAGTTGCAAGCAAGCGTCCTAAGCTTCCTTTCTTACGGCAAATCTATAATCGTATGTGGATTCTGGCATACATGATTTTACAAAAGCGAGTTGCCAACTGACACGATTCCGATTGCCA
This sequence comes from Volvox carteri f. nagariensis, assembly GCF_000143455.1. Classification (NCBI taxonomy): domain Eukaryota; kingdom Viridiplantae; phylum Chlorophyta; class Chlorophyceae; order Chlamydomonadales; family Volvocaceae; genus Volvox; species Volvox carteri. The sequence continues at coordinate 106,205 of NW_003307613.1, forward strand.
ACAACGGCACGTGATTCGGACACCAGACTGGAAGACTGGCCCTTGCTTCAGAATTTATGATGACTATAAATATTTAATATGCTAATGAAAATTCTCTCATAGTTCTTACTGTCTTGTTTCCTTTGTGCGGTGTAATGGCAGGCTCCGGTACTATTGACGACGGCTGCCACTCAACTTGAGGTGTATTGGTATTATGCACAAACATTTTTGTGATGTTGTTTCTAGTTTTGCTGTTAGTGTTTGCCTCCTCAAGGCTTTGAAAGAAGTCCCCTAATGGGCTTGATTCATGACACTCAGAACGTTATAGTGTCTTCAGCCTCAATGGAATTCTCATTCAGCCTAAGGCTTATTTTCAAATCATGAGTTAGCAAACAGGAGGTGTTAATCGAACTGATATTCTGTCGGCCCACATGGACTCCCCCGTCCCTGCCGTGCTCGCTGATTTGGCTGAGCTGTATGAAAGGTCATCTTTTGTAATTTCTCAGATAGAAAACACTCTGAAGGACCGCATTGGACCGTCGGAGCCAGAAGCTGCTGAGGAGGCCGCACGCGCAGCGAAAGTACATGCAACCAGCCTGCCAGGGCAATGGCATGAGGAAGCGCCTCAGTATATTGACAACGTTTCTGGCCCAACTAACCAGCTGACGAATGCCGGCAAAGAGGTGCAAGCTCCTCGACGCAAGCTGGACGAGGCCGACAAGAGGACAGGGATTCCCCCTGATACAAATAACACCTTTAACTCGACATGTCGCTTTACGGTCATTAGCATGAGTCCGGTGGCCCAGTCGCGGCATCGCCCGCCGCGCCGCGCCGCTACCTTTTACACCTCAACCTCAAATGCGCTGCTGCCTACCGCCGCCCTGAAACGTCGACCAACCCTCGAGACAGGGCGCCAGCACCCACAACAGCCTTCACCACCACCAGCGTCACCACTGGCACAGCAACAGCAAGGACTGCCGGTCCTGAGTGCTGCAGGCGCCGCAGGCCGGCCCTCAAGCTGCACCAATCTCGGCCCTGCTGCAGCTATCATGCTCCGGCTGAGTTCTGAGCTGAACAATGGCCGACCGCTCACCGCCGGCTCCGCAGCCGAGCTGCCAAATTCACCCATGCAGGTCTCACTGCCTAAGCTTCAGCAGATGCAGCCGCAGCGTGCCACACAAAGCCAGCCCCTGCAAAAGTTACAAGTGAACGAGTTGCCTTCACGGCTTCAGCAGGCGCTGCCTGATAGCTTCTTGATGGATGGAATTGTAGTGGGCTATCCACCCAAGGACTTACCCAAGCAGCAGCAGCAGCAGTCCAATGATGAGTTCTCCGTGTGCCGTAGGGCCGTGGCACGCCGCGGCAGCGATTACATCTTTAGCCCTCTGCGCTCTACCAGCTTCACCGCCGGACCGCAGTCGCAGCAGCAGCAACAACAACAGCAACAGCAGCAACAACAACAGCAACAACAGCAGCAGCAGTTAATTCAACAGCTACGGCAGCTGGGATTCTATTCACGTTCCACTGCAGCGCCTGGCTGCACTTCTCCGGCGCCGACTGGATGCTCAGGCAGCCTGCCTGTAGTCGCTGGCGGCGGCGGCGGTGACGGCAGCTTGCAGTCGGTACGGCGGAGCAGCTCCAACAACCCGCTGGGTCCGCGACCGTCATCCAGGACCCAGGCACTGCCGTCATGGGTGACGGACGAGATGGACTTGTGGCCTGTATGTGCATCCAGCAGCAACGCTGCCTCTGCCACCAGCTCCCCTGTCTTCGCGGGCGGCCGGCCGTTCCTTGAGCAGGAGGAATACGATGGGGCAAGTGACGAAGCATTTGCAGCGGGCGCCATAGCGATTGCCACTCACTTGGCGGGTCCTATGGCGGCCGCGCCATCGGCGGCTGCAGCCACTGCAAGCGGCCCGCTGTTCACCAAAGGCGTCTCAATTAACGGCTGCCCCCGCTCCGGGGATAGCAGCGGCGGCCTGCCCCGGGCCAGGGCACGTGCGCTGCCCACACGGACATTTTCGTCCTCTATTCTGTTGCCGGCGCCGGGCTCGGCTTCCCAACTGGCAATGCCGCTGAAGCCCGCTGGCGGGTATCCGCAACGGCGCTTTGTACCGTTGGCGAGTGTTGGGCATGAAGCCGACGTGGAGTGACATGAGGGTGTAAAGCTTATGGTGTGGAGGTGTATCGCCGTGAAGCATAACCGGCGACGGCGCGAGGCGGCCCGCAGTTGGCTCCTCCGTTCTGCTGCGTCTTTTGCTTGAGGCGTTTGTCGCACGGAGGTGGGCGGCAGTGTTTGTGCGTAGCCTGTAGGTGTCTGCCTCTGCGAAAATTACCAAGGAGTTTCCCTACTCGCTAGGCCCATTGTTATGTATTGGTAATCCACGCCACAAGCCGCGTTTGGGGGGGGACGGATGCATGGCTGGAGGCATGCTACGTAGCTAGGTAGGGGGCGGCGGCCAGTCCATATCGAGGTTACTCAATAGCCTACTTGATAGTGGCCCTTTCAATTCCAGTTAGTGTGCTCCGTATTGGGAGAGCGAGGTGATGCTTATTGCAGCACGCAGCAAGCTGCCCTGGCTGATGTATTTGCAGCTGGGATGTTGTTGGGAAGGGCTTGGAAGGGTACATGGCCTACATAAAAATGCTTAATTGTTTTACGAGTGGACGAGGTCTAGTAAACGGCTTGACGAAATGGCTTTTCACCTTTCCTTCATTTGCACTAGCTGAGTTTATGGCATAACAGATTGCATCCTGGGTAGGTTGCTATGCCTTGGGCGATCATAATCAAGGCGGCTTACCAGAGTATTTACGTTCGCAAACCGGACAAAAAGAAACTTCGCTGTTCCTTGGTTCAGCACCCATAATTTGTGGGTACCATAGGCGCCGCTGAGATGGCGATCGTAAGGTAGCTTGAAGGACTTCGTTCGTATTCGGTCAAGGAAATTTGATGGCTGTGCGCCTCATCTTTACTGTTGATAGCGACATGAGAAATCAGTTGATCGTGTAGGCATGCGTGTATGGACAACTGCAACAGAACTGCCACAGTTAGCTAGCACCACGCCACTGTGGGTGCTGGTGAGGCTTAACACATGCATGGATTCATGGTCGCATATGCAGGATGTGCACAAAACTGGGATGAATGACAAAATGGCAAGGTTGATAAACAAGAGAAAGCGCGTAATTCATCACGCATAACCGACGTTGTTCGTTTTCTAGGTAAGCCGGATGTGCGCATCTGATCGTGCTTGGAACTGCAGGCTGGCTTGAGCATCGGGAGGGGGAAGCATTCGTCGTACGGAATGGGAGCAGCTTTTTGCTTTTTAGCCTGCCGCGTTTAGGACCGCTCGCTGTGCAGGATGAACTTTTGTTATACGGGGGTTGGATATGGATAAGACGCGTCTGCGGTCGTGGGTGCTTTGCTCAGTGCTCAGCACATGGGTGCAGATATGTACGCATACGGTTGTTGTGGTGGGACTTACAAAGATTTCCGATTAGGTGTATAGCCGGTTTTTTGGAAAACAAACTCACGAGCAAGCAAAACCTCGCGACAGCGGGTAAAGCGCCTCTAAGCAATTTCAGGAGGCTTGCAGGACGAGCGAGGGAGGTGTTTTATATCTATTCTGTTTCCCCGATACCAGAAGGGATGTGCTTCATAGCCACGCATGCGTCTGAAGCGCACCAGCGAGGCCGCAGCGGTCCCCCACGAACGGGACACATCTTCTACGCCACGGCGTCCGCTGCGCCCTTGCGTTTCTGATGCCTGCCTATTCATGCGTCCCTTTATGTATGCTGCCTATTCATCAACATTGCGTTTACGGCCTACCTACTGTATGCGGCTTACTTATCTGCCTGCCTGTCGTTACTTAGGTACGACTGTTGTTGCATTCAGCTACTTTCTGGCAATTCCTCGGAGGACAGATTGCTAGTCATTAAATATCAAGACGTATTTTCGCGCTAGAAAGTTTACAGGGCGTAGCACTTGCTCAAGTTGTCGGCCGACGGGACTTTTTAGGGTTCAATGTTAGGTAAAGAGCCTTTTTTTGCTGTATCGCATCGGTGGTGCGGGGAAGCACGGAATCACGCTGGGCCTAATGCAATCATCATTAGCTAACCCCAAAAGGCTAGGGAAGGGGGTTTAGGCCTTGGGGCTCCACAATCCGCAACGTGGACACGGGCGCACATGCCCCAATGTGATGTGTCGTGCTGTATTAGTTGTCGTAGGCGAGGTGTGGGGCTTTGAGCGCGGCGATGCAACGGGCGTCGTAAGGTGCGAGGGATCTTACTGCGGGAGACGCCGAGCTTGCGGACTTCCCACGCGGGACCCTGTCCGCCTTAACCTGCTCAGTTTCATCGTCCTATCTTCCTTAATCCTATATTTGCCGCGAGGCTGGGCTGCACAATGAAGGCGCCTGCGGTGCTGTATATGCATGCCTGCGTGGACGGATTGTGTGCTCGCGTGTGTCGTTCAGAGGGCTTTTGTCAGCACCGCGCCTCAAATTCAATCCTGTACGTGGTGACTCCGCAGCAGCTGCAGTCTGTGATTGAGTGGCTTGCTTGCCTGCTTGCTGGATATCCAGAAGCGCAAACGCGGGAAAACACAGTTGTTTGTTTATTATTGCTACTAGACATACTAGATTTTGTGGGACTGCAGGCCACGCATGTGGTCAATTTCGCAATCCAAGTGGAATACCGTCGTACGCATACAGCGGCGCGCCTGCGCACTTCTACCTCGCGCGAGCGAGGCGCGTGTAAAGCTCTGACGCGTTTCAGTCGTTGGTGATACGCTGTTGGCCCCTGCGGCCGCGAACCGCACAGGCCAAATCTACGGAACCCAAAAGCATTATTAAATTTGGAACCCAAGGGAGTACCGGCTTAGTGTCGCGTCATATGCCTGTAGCTTCGAGAGCTAATTGAAATGGCATCGGTTTTGAGATGAGTTATATAGTTACTCATGGAATGCCCTGCACATGAAGAAGTATAGCTGTTTTATGAAGATGAGCCCCCCTTGGTGGGAAATGACGTGTATGATGAATGGCGTGTATCAAGCCGACCCAAGTACCGTACGGCATCTCAGCTACGCGTATCTGAGATGCTCAATAACCATTGTGGCATATGCGCCGTGAGGTTGAAGCGGGACTATGTTTCCCTGCGGCTTTCGCTTTCCCGATGATTTTCCATCTGTTCATGTTTTCTTTTCCTTGCTTTCGCCTAGGCATCGCTACGTGTCCGCACCTCGGGCACCTACACATGCAACTCAACAGGCGTCCAGAGATTTGAAGTGTGAAGGGCTGTAACCACAAAAAATATGATGTGTGAAACAGGGGGGTGTATCTTCGCCCGTGGCAGCTACCCTGTGAAACCCTGCCTTCCCCGGTATATCGAGGCACCCTCATCCAGTCACTCTAGTGAACATCTCAGAGGATCGCTCAGTTTCCGCTCCCACAACCAGCATCCGATGGAATCTGCCGGATCGACCGCGGCCCAACTCCATTCCTGGTCGGCTCGAAGATTAACTTTATCCCAGGTCACCACCGTCCATCAACAACGGGCGCAATGCCCTCCACCATCGGAAGCACCTTTGACCCGAATGGGTATCGATCCCGGGATCTCCCGGGGGCAATGGTCGCGCCTTACCAGCAGTGCCAAACCCTTGCATATAAATATAACAATATGTATGCGAATGTTGCTACCCGTTCTATGGTTGGGTGGTTAAGTTGGCCTCCAGGTAAGACAGCGAACACGAAGTTGGAAATTCACGCAAGCCCTTCCAACGTGAGGCAACATAGCATGCAGCTACACGCTAAAAGGGGCATACCTTGTCTTCCGAATGCAGCATAGCTTCGGCCATCCGCACCGTCGGCATGGTGCGCCGCGGCGGGTGAACCAGGAAGATTGCCCGTATTGTCTAGGCCCACTCATGATGTGATTGTGACAGGTTACCACCCATATGCCGACTTGGGCACAGCGCCTGAAGCAGCCCTAGAAGCCCATGCCTAGTTATCTCTGCCATCTTAGTTTTAGCTGGCCGGGCACCAACGGCCCAACACGAAGGCAACCGTCAGTCTCGGGGGACGATAGCGGCAGACAACAGTTACCCTGGACAGCTGCATCATCTGCACAAGGAATGAATTCCCAGGTGTTTTAGGTTACAAGTTCCGCACACAAGTGCGGGTGTGTCCGTAAAAGCCGGGGGAGCCATGGACGTTGTATTGGTATTGATGCGGGTACGCGGGAGGTCATCAGGTGTCCTAGGCAGGCTCACACAGCATGACTGCGTCTTTGACAGACGAGGTGCAGTGGAACGGCTGCACAAGTGCTTGTGCGAAATGGGTTTGAGCCGCGACACTCCGCCAGTGCTCGCCTCAGCTGCCGCTTAAGCAAAAATCAAGTCTAATTCCAGTTGTGTAAGCAACTGAAAGAAGCCTCCTAGTTTTTGCTCTGTGAGATATCCGTTGGCGAGGTTTACGGGCCTGGTTGAAGCGTAACACTGTGCAACGGTGGCGCCTCTCCGGTCTTGCGTGAGGCTGGATTCAAGAGATTAGGGAGGGATTATGGCCCCCAGCTGGAGTGTGTCGTTAGCCTAATGTAATGGGCGGAATAGTTATCCTAGTTTCCGGTTTGATGCGATGAGGGGTGATATCGTGTAAATGAGGGCATACCGTTGTCAAGTTTATCAGCGGCCTTGACTCATGAGGGAACTGACGCCATACAAATGATGTCTGCAGCAGAGCAACGTCGGTAGCACAGATGCTTTACTCGGAACGGTTCTTGCAAACATCAAAAAAAGACTCCACAGGGTAACTAACTCCGTTGAACTCAGCTACGTGCGGGGCAAGAACCAAGTACAGAAGCTGCGGCCAGGTCTGAAGGCAGAATACCTCGCTGCGAGGGGCATCTGGGAAAATATCACCTTTCATGGGAAATGGAAGAGGTGTTGCGCCGTACATTTTTTTTATGAGACGATTCCATGCATCCATTTTTCTACATTAACGAACAGCATTTACCTGTATGCATTCCAGGTTGCCTAATGCATGCTCCTCGTACTCAATACGGGATGCTACTTGCAAGGTTAGCGTTTAGTAACCGACAGGACGGCTATAACCCTATGCACAGCTTATGTCGTCCGTATTAGCCGTCAAATCATATAACTGATAATTCACTTTAGACTAATGGCATACCCTGCTAGACCTGCATTCGGCTCATCCGTCGGGAGAACTTTTGGCTCTGTGTTTTCAGGCTACCGTGGCGACTACTACATGTATCCAGACGAACATTGGAAGCTCTCCTTGCGCAAATACCCTTATCCGAGTGCCGCAAAGTCTCCTGTGCGCCGTTCGCGGAGTGTCTCCCCACGGCGGAAGAACAGCCACATACATGAAGCAACAAGGCGTCGTGCATTAGAAGACATATTGACAAAGGTGTCTTGTATCCTACAATAGGGCTTCGAAGGAAGGGCTGGACATCTTCACATGCAACCGCATGCGTTCTCACCAACAACACTTCACAAACAAATGGTTACATAAATGCTTTCTGACAAAAAAATATGAGTTATATTTTTGTTGTTATATGAGTCTGCTTTGTCTTTGTTAATCCGCTGTGCAGATTGACACAACAAATGACGACTTACAAGCTCTCGCGCGAAACGTGGCTGCCTGGTCGAGGGAAGCGGCCTTGCTGTCAAGGGACATAAGAGAAGAGGCGCTGCTTTTGGAACTTGGCCGTCAAGCTGACCGGGTTGCTGCCAGCGAAGCGCAAAACCGCGAGCTCCAAAAAAAAGAGCGCGTGTACAGGTGCGGAACCGGAACCTGTCTGCAACAATAGTAACTCCTATAGAATTAACCTCAGGGGTCTTGCAGTGCCACAACGGCTTTCTCTCGCAGTCCTCCGGGAAGTTTTGTTGTAGCAGCCGGTTTTGTGCACAGGTTGGAATCATTGCATCGAAATGCTGCCTACATTATACCCTGAAGTGGCAAAGATCAATCACAGTCCTGTCTTTGTGCAACTCTGCTTCAACTCGCTCGTGTCAATCGCCCCTTTCCTTCCTATTTCCGTCCTCCGAAGCTGGCCCAGCAAGCCTTGCTTACAGTAGCACCAAACAAGCATCCCGCTGGGCTCCCACACATATAAACGGCACTTCTGACCATCCTTTCGTTGTCCCAACCCCAAATAAACAACCTTGCCATAGCCGGCAGCCCTGCTCCCTGCCTGCCTGCATCTTTGCCTGCCTGCACACACGAGATGCACGCGCACATGCACTTCTCTTGTCCTGCACCATCTGCCAGTCCTAAGCAGCCTGGCATGTACCTGACCTGCCGGGGGCCTCGCCGATATCCGCCACCTTGCCACGCCTCCCTCAGGCTAAGCGTTGAGAACAACGAGCTACGCCGGGAGCTGCGACAGCTTGTCCGCATCTGCAAGCTTCTGTTGGACCGCTCGCATGCGGATGGCCACTGGGTATGGGAGCCCTCCAGCCGCGGTCGCCGGCCCAGCCGCACACCGCTGCTGCCGGAATCGCACCTGGAGGACAGCTACGACTCTGAGCGCTGGTGCAGCCGCGATTTCTATGTCGATAACTCCAGAGCTAGCTCGCCGGGGGTACGGCACGCCATGCGACCCGCCAGCACCGGAGGCGCCTGCGGCAGCTCTCGCTCTGCCCGGCCGTGTGAGCCAGCGGCTCCGAAGGCGGCGTCCGGCAGCGGCCGGCGTCGGTTGTCGTACAGCGGCTCGTTTGACTCGGCGAGGATTGCTGCAGAGTTGGAGGGGCTGACGGAGATTAACGCGGCGTATGTGGTGGTGGCGGATAGGGCCGAAGCGGATGTGAAGGCCGATCCGAACCGGCTGGCCTCGCGGCAGGGGACCGGCTCCCCGGCTGGTAGCGCCGCTGTCGCTGCTCGTCCCGCCTCTGCTCCGGGCTCCCCTCGCTCACCCGGTGGCATCGGGCACACTAAGAAGCATGCGGCGGAGCAGGCGTCCAAGTTCAATCAGGAGATGGATCGCGAGCGGCGCCAGGTAAAAGGGGCTCTCACCCAGATGGGGACAGATCCCTTGGAGGCTTGGACCCGTCCTTGTGGGTGCCGTGGACTCACACTCGTGCGCTCCATGTGTGTCGCTGTGCGGTACGTTGTATTGCCTCGAACGTCCGCACATCTGAGCGGTGCCTTTCTTAACGGAACTCCGCGGCCCGGCTTTCCCGCATCAACCCCAAGAGGGGTTGCGGAGTCGCGCAGGTCCCCGGCTGCAGGTTTGCAACCTCCACGTAACGTCCCTCATGTGCTGTGCTGCCGTGAGGACTTCCCAAAGAGCGTGTCAGGGAAATCAATTACAAACCAACTCACCCCATCCCGCAACTCTCCTTCTTGATAATTCCTTGATATCCAAACCAGATGGGCGCTGCGCTGGCGGAAGTGGATGATGCTCTAGAGGAGTTGAAGCTCGAGGTACAGCGACGCAGCGGCAGCGGTGGTGGCGCCTCTGCCGCTGCCTCTGCCGCTGCCTCTGCCTGTGCCTCAAAAGCGGAGCCGCTTGTCTCTGTGGCCACCTTTGGTACGTTCTTGCAGCAGGAGAAGGCAGCGGGGCCCGCGTCTTCTGGGTCAAGACCGGTATCACCGGAAACACGGCGGCGGCGGCAGCACGAGGAGGAGGTGCGGCAGCGAAAGGAAAAGGAGCACCAGGCTGAAGTGGAAAAAGTCGAGCGGGAGTTGGCGGAGGCGGAGAGGGAGCTGCAGGAAGCAGTGGTTGAGGAGGCAGCAGCAGCGGCGGCAGCAGAAGCGGCAGCGGCGGCAGCCAAGGCGGCAGCAGCGCAAGCTGCGGCGCAAGCGGCCGCGGCGCAGGCACAGGCCGCGGCAGCAGCGGCGGCCGCAGCGGCGGAGGCGGTGGAGGCAGCTGAGAACAAGAATGAAGAGCCGGTAGTTGGCACCCGTGCATGCACGCCCCTTAAGTTCTCAGAGGGTTTTGCAGCGCCAACTCCTGACACGCCACATCATCAAGGCTCGCTGTACGGCAACCGCAGCGAAGCGCCATCGACAGTGAGGCGCGACACTGTACGCACGCATCGAAGTGGAGGCACATCGTACAGCCGCCCACTGGCTCGGCTTGATACGGTGCTGCAAACGGAGGTGGAGAAGCTTAAGCTAATCAACAAGACGCTCGCTAACACGTTGCACTCGTACAATCGCGTTACGGACCGCCTGGAGGACATGTCGGCGTCGGCGTTCACTGGAATGGGCGTGCCGAGGGTCATAAACTCCTCGAGATATCCTGCCGTCGCCTCCGCCTCCGTGGCACTGGCAGCGCTATCGCCGTCTCCACCCCGTTCGAAAACACGTTCACCCGTTCGCTATAACGCTTCCGTGTCAACGACGTACGGCAGGTCATCGAACTCATCCGTACCAACTGCTCCGATGTCCGCGGGCGGGCACCTACGTCCGGAGGAGCTTCATGTGTCTTGGGCACCGACGACATTGGTGCGTGGGCGTCCGTACGGCAGCGGCGGCGGATTACATTATGGCGGGGGAGGAAGGGAAGCTCGCTGGATGGAGTCTAACTTGGATGAGCAGTTGTACACCATACGTCGGCAGCTGCAAGCGCTGCGGCACGACATTGTCAACGAGAGGCTGGCGGCGCTGACGGCGTCCGCTTCGAGTGCCGCCCTTGCGGCCACGTCGCCGGCGGCCCTTCGAAGGAGGACCTGCGGCAGCGGCGGCGGCGTCCGCGCTTTGGATGACGGGCCGGCGGTGCCGTACCGTGATGCCGACAGGCTGGCGCGCCTCCAGGAAGAGATTTCGGCGCTGCGCCGGCATATGCGAGACGACCGGCGCTGGTATAGTAAGGATGCTGAATCGATGGTTTCGGAGCGCACGGCCAAATTCCGCGACTTGCAGCGCCGAATTGAGCGCCTTACGACATCGGCAATCTGAGCATCTAAACCTTGCGTCTGTCCAAGGCATTGTGCATGTCCCAACTTCCGTCTATACCTGGGGCATCAGCCTGAGTGTCTATTCTTGGGGGGGATATTCAAGGCCCCAGTCGACCTCTTGTGTGGTCGCGGAGCTCATCATACGTCCCTTACCTAGCTGAAGGGAAGCTTGGAAGGGGCGTGGGGGGTTGTATTTGTTACACGACGCGCCGCGCAACGTTTGTACAGGGGCGCCCCTGGGCTGCGTGGTCGTCTCTGCGGCCGTGAGTTGCGTCAGTTGCGACACGTTTGCCTTACACTCTTCTGTCTTGTTGGAGGGAGACCACGGTGAAGTGCCCACCTATGGATTGCGCTTCTCCCTAAGTTTAACACTTCTTTCTACTGGCTGCCGAAAGCGCGTGAATGTATGTAAGTGTCTCTCCTTTTTTCTGTCGCATCCCGCACCCAACAAATGTGCCATCGGCATCGGCGTCGTAACTGTCTTGGCATCTTTGCGTGTGCCTGGTCCTGCTGCGAGCAGTTCGTCCCCAAGGGATTGAAACTGGACACTCGAATTGCTGATGTACTAATATTGCCGATACATATATAGTCCGGGTGTCGGAGTCCTGGTTTCTTCATAATAATGCCTTCTCGATAATATTGCCTTTGCAATGGCCAGGTCTGACGCATGCGTGCGGTGGCCGCCTATCATCTGATATCCCTGAAGACTGGTGTCGTTCCCGCACGAATGCTTACCTATGGCGGCATGACCTAGATGATTTCTTCATTCATACTCCCATGAGGGTTTGCTTGAACAGAGGGTGTGGGTTGCATGAATCAATCTCATGATTCTGGCGATGAGAGCTTTTGCGTGTTGATTATGTTTTTATGCCCTTATGATGGGGCGGTGCAATCCGTGTTGGCTGGAAACCCAGGCAAGGTGCCAACGAGGTGGTGCACCGCGCGTGGAGCGAACGAATGAGTGTGTGTGAACTGCGGCTCCAAGTGTGGCATGCCCCTGAGTGCTTTGCAAGACGCTAGCGATGTTACGCACCACGCGGAAGATCGCTGGCATTAATACGTAAATACGCAAATTACGAACCATGGCCTAATTGTGTAATCTGCATTTGTCGTAGCTCTCCCGCCGTTGTGGCAGCTTCAGATTAATGGGTCAGTCTGTTTCACGTTGGCGCCGCTCTTCCGATCGGCCTGCATCACCATCAATGTCGCGTTCATCAGGAAGAGTCACGCCGCGGACCGGCTTTACCCTACTTGTCCTGAACCTCATCTGGCAGCGTTAGGCGAGTATGCCTAGGTCGGCTGGGTTGAATACCCCTGCGCACAGTATGTAACACCTGAGCCGGTCGTGTGTAAACATTCAATTCTGTACCAACCCGCAGCAGCTTCCTTGCCAAGTGAACCATGGGCCTCTAAAGCGGCCAGAGTGCACGGAGGCGCTTTATATGAATCATGCTTATTGTTTATTGCTACAAGCTTCAAGGAAATGTACGCATATGGCAATAACAACGTTGCCACCTGTTGTCGTACCAACTCCTTCCTCAGCTTCTGACATTGCCTAGCAAAGCTTTTTCATAACACAACTTTTTCTCCGAAATCCTTCCTTACACGGCAGGCCCAACGGTTATATTCTTTGGAGGGAACAGTCGGCAATTGAGCTTAAGACTCTTCGCATTTCTCCTGCGGCGTAACTTTGTGTTACATTACTCCTTTTCATTATCGAAAACGTTGGTGCCCTCTGCTGAGCTTAGTAGCCTTTCAGCTTTAGCAAAGTCCTTGTAGACTAGGTTGCAGGGAATCGTAAAAGAAGGCTAAGATGGCTTTCAAGACAGGAGACGAGTAAGTTGAAGTTCTGGGACACGTTAGTTCACACTTGCGACGAAACCAACAACCTGTCACCGTCGTTGCCCGGTGGCAGATGGCGTCGTCAGAAGGAGCTTGAGGAGGCTCGTAAGGCTGGTCTGGCGCCGGCCGAGGTCGACGAGAATGGCAAGGAAATTAACCCCCACATCCCTCAGTATATGACGACGGCGCCGTGGTACCTGAACTCCGACAAACCCACCCTGAAGCATCAGCGGAACTGGAATGATAAGGGGAAGGATGGGACGCAGTGGTACGATCGTGGTGCCAAGATTTTTCAAGCAACGAAGTTTCGAAAGGGAGCTTGCGAAAAGTGAGTATATGGGTCACGGTGGCGCGTGGTCCGTTGAACCCAGGGGTGAACGTCGTCGTGCGCAGCTGGAACCCATCTATACACGCAGCTTTCAGGCCACGTGGCATATCGCTCTTAAAATCATGCTCCGACCTCGCCATGCCTCCCTACTCTGCCCATCCTTACCTCTCCGCCACGAATCCCCTTATCCTATGTTGCAGCTGTGGAGCTATGACGCACAAAACCAAGGACTGCCTGGAACGGCCGCGTAGCAAGGGAGCAAAGTGGACCAATAAAAACATTGCTCCGGACGAAAAGGTGGAGGACATCAAATTGACGGGCTTTGAGAGCAAGCGGGACCGGTGGAACGGCTACGACTCTAAGGAATACGCCCGGATAGTGGACCGCTTTGAGCAGCTGGAGGAGCTGCGCAAGGAGATAAAGAAAAAAGAGCAGGTAAGGGTATCCGTAGATCGGCGCAGGCATATGAGTGTGTTGCTTGCTTGAAGGGGAACAGCGCCCAGGTCCGTAGAAAGCGTTATGCAAGTTCCAACCCCGAACCAATGCCGGGGGGTTTCGAAAAATCCGGGGGGCCGCCATGGACGGCGGCAGGCGTATGCCAGTGAGGCCTGAGGGCTGTTATGGCGGTGCACCGTGCTTTACAAACCGTCTCTGGTATGCACATACGCAGGTTGATACTTAGAAATTCTCATCTCAGTTTGCGGCCAGGGCAAGAGTAGGATGTTGGGGGTAATGCAGGCCAGAGTTGCCAGGGGGGCTGATTGTGTCCTTGCGGGCTTATGTGAAGGTGCCTCACTTGAGGTTGAAAGCAAGGGCCCAGCAAGTTCTCTTGAGCTTGTGCGGGAAGCCGCAACTCGCATCACCTCAAGAATTTGTACGGCATTTCTGCCGTACAAACTGATGTGTCCTGAGAGGCCAACCAAATAATTCACAGGTGTGGATTTTGATAGAATCACAGGCTATGTGATTGTCGGTCATATACAAGCGCTTCCAATTTTGGATATCCCGTTACAGCTGGACGAAATCCGCAAGAAGGGCGAGGCTGTAGAAGCAGCTGGGGACGCGGAGCCTGGGGCGGACGGTGCCATTGATGAGGATGAAACCAAGATTAAGGAGGAGGAGGAGGCAGGTGAGTCGCGATGACTCTTTGCAGCGGGGCCGGAGACTCCATTGCGGGATGGCGTGGTTTGTACGGCTGGGTAGCCCTTTGTGATGCTGGGCAGCATGCTTCCCTTGCTAGCGAAAACCGAGGAAATATTGAGAAAAACCCGGATGCGAAATTTACATGAGGCCAGGGCCATATGACATATACAGGGGCCATATGACTCTAATATCGTTGCCTACCTGGATTGATGCTTGCATGGTGTCATCAAAGAAAGGATACTACGTCTTGCTGCATTGTCACTGGGTCGGCGGGAGCAGTGCTGATCCATAATGACTGTTTGAGGGGAACGAGCCATCTAGCTTGGGTGAGGGAATATTGGCCCCAGGTGGTTTGAATGTTACTGTTTTTACATTGACCAACAGCGCCCAGGAGTATGACGGTACTGCCATGGCATTTTGACGCAGGTCAAAGCCTACCATATTGCCCCAGATCGCTATCATAAAAGTGGTTTGCACAAAAGCCAATAACGGCCATGGCATGCTATAATTACGTTGTATTGCCTACCTATAGCCATTTATTGCGCAAACTAGCGCCATGTTCCCGGCCGCTGCAATTTGACGGCGTGCAGTCTGTCTGCTGATGGGGATTGGGGGCTTCCAGGTTATTGGGTAAAGCTTGGCCGGGAAAATGAAGCGTCTTTGGCCCTCGTATTACCTAACAGGCTTCGGTGAGGTGAAGAAGCGCGTGCGCACCACCGCTGGTGGTTCCACGGGCTCGGTGCGCAACCTGCGCATTCGTGAGGATATTGCCAAGTACCTGCTCAACTTGGATGTCAATTCGGCGTACTATGACCCCAAGTCTAGGTATGTCAGTGCCGCAAAAACCACGGCATCTGCAAGCGATGTATCGGCGTACATGGAGGATGCTTACGTGGTTGGAAGATTTCGTAGCACCAATTATCTTGCCGGCACGTCAGTAACCAGCGCGTTTTCATAAAGCGGCTACCCATGCATTTCCAACATCTTCGACCCGTGACTATGCGGCACTACAGCAGCACGCTGTCCTGTCCAACCACCCACCCAACCACCAACCACCCGACGTACTGGAATTCGACTGAAGACTTGCTTTTTTGCGAACATGGAGCAGAACGAGAGTCGGTTTAGCCTTGAGCGCAGCTACCCGGCGTCTTGCAGGTACATGTCTAACCGGTTAGCCCCTTCTTATCCATCCGCTGGCTTGTGCTTCCGCCAGGTCCATGCGCGAGGATCCGCAGCCAGACAAGCCAGCTAGCGAGAAGCTCTTTCACGGCGATAACTTTGTGCGCAACGGCGGCGAGTACTCCGCCTGGCAGAGCCTCACGCTGCACTCTATCACGGCGCACGAAAAAGGGCTGGACGTTCACATGCAAGCGAACCCGTCGCTTGCGGAGATGCTGTACAAGCAGTTCAAGGAGAAGAAAGACCAGCTTGAGGTGGGCGTAGGATGACGTAGCTCGTTGCAGTGGCGTTTGTTGGGCTGTTTGTTGGGCTTTGTTCAGCCGATGGGGGAGGAGTGAAGCCGGGGACAGCAGTCTCGGTCGGGGATCAGGATAATGCTGCGCACTTGGATTGTTTGAAGCTGGCCGGAGACGGACAAACCGGTCGTTATCCAGTAGTGCAGCAAACCTCGCGAGCAATTGTAGTAGATGTCGTACACGTCACACACCGCGTCACACCCACGTCTAAAATTTCGCGCTAAAGCGCTCTGCCAGCATCTTGAGAGGCCTTTCCAGCGGGCAGCTACTACAGCAAGCTCCTCGCCTACGTAGTGAGTGGCGGTCGCTGAGCGGTTATGTGATGTGGTGTCCGTTGTGCGGCGAAACAGCATGCGCTCTCGCCGCTGTTGGACTAGGAGCGCCTCATCATAACGCATGTTTTGCATATGCGACGGACTGACTGTCCGTGCTAAGTATACAACAGAAATGCAAACAGTACTATGGCAAACGGTACTCAGCACGGCCCGTGTGCTGCTGTCATATGTCATGGTGGCGAATGGAGCTGTGTAGCAAGTACTCATATCTGCACGTCATTACGTATTGCCGTTCCCGTTTGTACGCTTTGCGGACCCGTAGAACAAGAGCAAGGAGGACGTCGTCAAGAAGTACGGCAGCGCGGCAGAGCCGCTGCCGGAGGAAGTGAAGGTGCTGACGGCCAGTGAACGATACATCGAATACGACAGGGCGGGCCGCGTAATCAAGGGTGTGGAGGTGAAGGCCAAGAGTCGTTACGAGGAGGACGTGCTGATCAACAACCACACGTGTGTGTGGGGATCCTGGTGGCGCGATGGCACCTGGGGCTACGCTTGCTGCCACTCCAGTGTGAAGAACAGCTACTGTACCGGAAAGGTGGGCGAATGGGAAGCGAGGAGACTAGAGTGTGTGCGAGGCAGCCTGCGCTGTTGAATAGGCGGGTACGAATTGCAAAGCTCACTGGCTTGCATGGGATCCATGCCAAGAAAGAATATAAGCTTGGTGCGTCCGATGAGTGCCGTTCCGCCGTTCTCCACTCAGAGCTTAAACCACGTAAGAGGCTCTTATGTTGGCGCCTCTGGTAACATGCCTAGGGTGGTATAGTACTTGATGCTTGTCCGTGTCCAGCTAACCTTCCAGCGCCCGTTGGGCCGCGCGTCACCGCTATGGACAGGCTGGTGAGAAAGCAGCAGCTCAAGTGGACGAGGCCATGTTGGCCAACATGGAGGCTGCCGCACGAGAGCGGGAGGCAGCGGAACTGAAGCGACGTCAAGAGTCAACACTGAATAACTACGAGTACACGACAGATGTTTGGGGAACGGACGGGCCGGTCCAGGAGCTGGACCCAAAGAAGGTGCGGACTGGGATTTTGTAGGTCGGGAAAATTGCGAACTTATCATCTGTAGCTCCGTCCGCGTCGTTGTCTTGTGGTCGGTACAATTGGAAAAGGTTACCAGCTTAGAGCGGCGGGGTGCATGGGTTGGCTGTTGGGATTTTCCCACTTAACCGGCTGGCGGCCGGAGATCAGGAACAGAAGGGGATTAGGTGCAGGGCTCGGTACGGTTGTGACTCAGCATGGAGAACGTTTCTTGTGCCACTATGTATGGCCGTGTGCCGAAATACCTCAGCTCATTACAGGCGGTGTTTGCGCGTCGTCCCACTGGCCCTGGACATTCGGGTGCCTGACATAGGACGTGCGGCCCTAGCTGCCGCGCTAGTCTAATGTACTGCCTTCTCCGTATGGCTTGAGTTTTGAGACCGTCGTGCTGCTAGACGATTCCTTTTGTGGAAAGCGTGTGGATGAGAGTTTGCAACTATGGCCATAGGGACTGGGCGAGCGGCGACGGTGGGGGGCAAATTTTGTTGCACGCCACACGTCCTGTTAACTTGTCTCGAATTTGCTGTAATTGACACCAATAAAGCTATCTGCTTTGCCATCCCTTCCAGGTTGATGCTGCGATGCGCAAGCTTGAGGAGCGCGAACGAGCGGCGATGGAGGGTGACCGGTCGAAGCGGAAATATAACAGCCTTGAGGCGGGCGCCGGTGAGCACGTGACGCCAGAGGAGATGGAGGCGTACCGCATTAAGAAGGGGCGTGGCGACGACCCACTCGCGGTGCTGGCGCAAGCACAGAACGGGGGTGGTTCCGCCGCGGGGACGGGGACAGCTGGGTACGAGCTGCTGTGAAACAGTCGGTATGTAGCCCAGGGGTTGTTAAAAGGTGTAAGTTACAGGTTGGGGTCAGGCGCCGTGGCGGAGAAAAGTTGAATACTGGGCACTATTGGGTCATGGGTTATGCAGGAGTTTATGAAACGAGTGTACCTCAAGAATGTTTGTGGCAGAGGGAATCTGGTGTGACAGTCGAGTGATAACTGTAGAACTAGCGGAATAATATGGATACTTTAGGGCTAGGTGTGCCAGGGTGGGGTGCGCCATGATGCATGGCTGCCCAGCCTGAGACACTGTAGGGGTGCACGCCCTGACTCCTGTATACTTTTACTGATGTTGAAATTCGTTTGGCGATTACCTGATTTGATTGCTGAGAATACATCGTGAGGGCGAGTAGGCGACTGTATCCAAACAACTCCAACAGGGACGGTTAGTAAGCAAAATTATAAAGGGGATCAACAACCAAGTCGGACACGCACGGTTAGTCTGGGCCCAAAGCCGTACCTCGGAGGTTATGCGCGTTTGTGTCGGCTGCCGGATGGCTCTCGTATTCGCCTATATCAAATACAATATTAATGTGGTCCTTTCGCCGTTGCCGTTGAACTGTGGCGTGTGGAAGGCTGCCAGGACGCGCGTACGCATGAAAATGCTAAAATCAGCTCTGTATATAGCGCATGTTGGCTCTGAACGCCATCGCACACAGCAACCCTTACTACCTGTGTGGCATGACACTCACCGGGTCGGGCTGGACAAAAGGGACACCTGGCACACGACGTACTATAAGCTCTTACTTGGCAACGATGGACAAGTGTTGTATTTTGTTGTAATAATGTTTATAGAGAATACGTTTTGAGCCGGCCTTGCAGGTTTTTCCGTGATACCTAACCGCTCTGCATAAGCGCATTGTAGCATTTCATCGTGTACATTCTCCTTTCCGTGTGCTTTAAAAAGCTACCAAAGAGCTGTGTACTCCGTAAAAAGTGTGTCGCAGACAGGTACAGCTGGCCCAATGCACGACAGCAGCTTCTCCCATAGTTTGCCTGTTTACAGACTCTATCGCTAACGCCATAAAAGCTAAACGGCATAGCAAATTTAGGTAGGACTCACAAATTGTTAACCTCGCTGCAGACTGGCAGTGAGCAAGGGTGGCCCCAGACGATCCTTTTACTTGCGTCTGGGGCCGAACAACAGCAGCTCTCCAATATCCTGACTCAATGTTGGCAATACTTGTCGGCTCTCGCGGATGAGCCAGGCCTTGCGATGGGCGCTTACGGTGCTTTTATGCGGGCGGACAGTTCGGGAAGAGTCCTCGAACAGAAGTGCTGAAGAGTTGAGCGTTGCAGGAGCAGCGCCTCTACCTGCGGTGCCCTTGTCGAGGCCTTCAGCAGTAATGTTGAGCAATCACCAACCTACGCCAGCTTCATATCCGCCCTCTGAGGATCACGCTCTAAGTATTGCTCTTGCTCAGAGTGTTGCGGACCAAGCAGCATGGCAGGCAGCACGGGCCTCAGGTTCTCAAACGCACCAACTAGTCTTGAAAGGGAGCGCTGGCGAGGCTTTGCCAAAGAAGTTCTGGCAAGATGGAAGGTTGGTATGCCTCGATGATCAAGTGCCTGGCTCACAATGTGGCCCTTGACGTGTCTATCGTCTCATTTGTGTACTTGGTTTAATGCCTCCGCAGCTTGGCCTACTCTGATGTAGTTACTGATGGCTTTTACGAAATATATGGCGACTTCCCCGAGGTCTGTGAAGGTCCGCACGAGTTTCCCTCTCTAGAAGTCCTGCGAAAAGTCCGCACTGGCTCCGGCGATGTTCGTGAGGTAAGTCTGCACGAAAGCCTCCTTACTAAATTGTCTCAGGACGCAATTGAGTTTATGGCGGGACTGGTACACAGCCTCGAAACGTTTTCCCACCTTTCCCCCAGGTGGTGCTGGTTCACCATGAGCAAGACCAAGGACTCCTGCAAGCGGAGGAGATGCTCTCGGAAGCGATGGCCGAGGCGAACCCGCAGGATGTGATGGCCCGCATCCGGGTAAGTGCGTTGGTGGTTAGCTGGGTGATGTCACCCATACCATGTCGAGTTATCCTACATCCCTGTGACCCATTACCTGCCTCTCAGGTTGTCGCGCATGTCGTCTGCGACCGCTTCGGTGGCACTTATGACCGCGAGGAGTCCCTGGAGAGGTTCTGGCAGGTGTCAAGCGCCAATGTGAAGCGCCGGAACCGGTAAGCGGCGTTAGCTATGTGCAATACCTGCTGGTCTGCCCCTGCAAGAGGCCCCTGCGACACCACTTTAAACTAATACTTTCCGGAGCGATTTGGGGGCAGAAGCCAGGGTACTTCGGCCGGATATGTTACTGCAATCCGCTGCGGAATTACGTGTTGCAGAACAGAGCCACGCTAATGGCCCATGCGAACGCTGCTGATTTTCGGCGCTGCATCGGACCCGATCTGAACTTTGCAGCATCATTTTTTCAAGCAAGCATCACGTTACCATACCCTCATGGGAAAACTCACCACTATGGCGCGTCATGAACACATCCCCTCGTACTTCCAGGTCGGCGGTGTTACTTTTGTGTCAACTGGACGTGGGATCTTTGCGCCATCGCGCCCTCCTTTTCAAGGTCCTTGCCGATGCGGTGAAGCTGCCTTGCAAGGTCATACGCGGCCAGGCGCTTTGTGGTGCGGACAGCGCAGCCAATGCGATCGTCATGGTGGACGGCCGTGAACACATTGTCGACCTGGTTTTCGACCCGGGGAAGCTCATCTCACAAGATCAGTTCGCTGCGATGGTCCAGGAGCGCAGATTGCGTAAGATACGGCGCTTAGATGGGTTTAATTGGTTGGGGCCTCGGAGCTCTTGGGTTTTAAGTGGCGCTCGATCGGTGCGGCTTTAGATTCTGGGGCTAGGCGCTCGCGGCGCAGGCTGGGGTTGGAAGGTTGCAGAATCGTGTCAACCTGACTAGTTAGTGATGGGGCTAGATGAATTGATGGTAGACCCAACCGACCCAGTTTCCCAGCAGGCTACATTCTGGTTGGGCGTACTGAATTAGATGCAAGGTGCGCCCTTTCAAGCTCGTATGCCAAGTTACTACACATCCCCCCTACCCGCCACGGCCTTTTTGTGTTGTTCTGAAGACGCAGGGCTGGACGCCTGGCACCACCCGGCGCATGATACGACCAGCGCCGCCGCTGGCAACGCCTCGGCAGTGGAGGCTTCGGCAGCCAGCGCCAGCAGCGCCACTGGCGCGCCTCCGGCCGTGGGAACTGTGGGCTCTATGAAGTCTACTGGCGTTAGCAGCAGCAGCAGTAGTGCACAGCTAGGTCCCGTCAGCAGCGGCGTTGCATGCTCGGGTTCCGGCGGTCAATCTGCTGTGTGTGGCACCAACAACCTTGGCGCATCCCTGCCGGCTTTCGTGTCAGCAGCGGCAGATGCGGCTCCGGTGCCTCACAGCAGTCCACGGGGAGCACCGTCCCGGACGCAGATGCTGGTGCCGCCGGTGCCGATGCCGGCACCGGCCGTGTATAGCAGCTCCTTACCGGCTCCGGGCATGGGTTTGCATGTCCAGAGCGGCGCCTGGGTGCCAGGCCCTGCGCACGCGCATGGCAGCGGTCCCGGGCCTGCGATTGCAGGCAGCCGCGTAAGGTTTACGATTACTGATCTTCCGAAAACGGAAAACCCACAGCCGCAGGGCGGCCGTGGGGATTCGCGTCAGGCGCCGCTGGCCGTGCCGCCCTTCCCAGCTCCGCCTCATGGGGCGGCGGCTGCTGCTGGTGGCGCGCAAATTGCAGCGCCACATTCTGGCCGCCATTCGTTGAGCTCCTTACCTGGGAAAGCAAAATCTATGTTGGACTTGGCGGTAACGGTACAACGAGGTGGGGATTGCATGCCGTCTGGTTCGGGGGCTGGATGCGATCTTATCCGCCTGGATTCAGAGCCGCTGCCCGACTCTCTGCACGACTCTGTACCGCCGCCGGAACGCTCTGGCACACCCACGGGAACCTCCGCGCCCGGACCACGAGGCCCCCCGGTTGTCCCGGGCCGCCGCCAAAACTCCTTCGACCAGAATGGCTGGGTGAAATTTTCCGGCAGTTTTACTCGGTCTAAGGATGATTCCCGGACGCACACTGGTGGACCGGGGCTGAGCCCTCTGAGCCAGTCGTCTGGGGGATGCGCTGCTGGCGCACCGGCCGCGCAGCCCGGCAGCTTCAGCGGCTCGCAGACTGCGGGTGGCCTGCAACCATTAGAGATGGTATCCAGCTTTCCTATCCTGGGGCCAGCGGAGCCGTCGCCGGACGGCACAAAGCTGGACGACAGCGTCAGTTCGAGCAACGCGGCCCGAGCGAGTAGCGCTGGGAGTCTGGGTCAAATGGGCAGTACCTCGGTTCCGCCTGTCGCACAGGGGGCCTCCAGATACTCGACTGCAACAAACGCGTCGGCCTTCGCCAACTTTCAGCTGCCGTCGGACTTATCAGCGACCGCCTGCAGTGACACCGGCTGCAGCGCCGGTGGCTCAGGGACAGCGGGCAGCGCCGGCGCTAGCGGCAGTCACCTCAGCGCGCGTATCCCGCACGGTAGCAGCGAGGGAAGCCCGTCGAAAACCATCATCCCGCCGCAGCAGCGGTCTGGGCCGCAAGCCCTGGCCTCGCAACAGCAACAGCTGTCGATACAATCTGCACTGCCGCAGCCGCCGCAGCAACAGGCGCGGTCCTCCCTGGCGTTAGCGTCGCCATTCCACGCGATGCAGATGGGCTTTGCATCCCATATGCCGCCGGCGTCACTTGTGTCTGCCTTTGGGGCCGTGCCGCCAACCCCGCAGCCCGGGACAATAACCCACGTCCAGCAGCCGACCCAGCAGCAACAACAGCAGCAAGCGGCACAACGGCCACCGCAGGTACTGGCGGGTGCAGGCAATGCAGGCACCAGCACGACCGGTGCAAACCTACCGTTACCGCGCATGGGGAGCCTCCCTCATGCGGGTCAGCCTCAGGCGCCATCGCAGCAGCAGCCGGCACACCAGCAGCAGCCAGCAGCCGGGAGTGCAGTCCGACAGTATGTTGGCGTCAGCCATGACTCGGCACATAGGATGTACGGACTCGGCAATGGCGCCGCGGCCACCATTGGCGGCACCGCCTATTACGCGACGCCACCGAAATCCGCGGACGGTATTGGCAACGCGGGTAGCAAGGCTCCGTCGCCGGCGCTGTCGACTCCCTTCACAGCACCAACGGCCTCATCTGCACAGTCCACACCACCGGGCTCAGCGCCCGGGCCTAGCGTCCCATTCGCTGACCTATCTCCCTTTAATGTTGGGGAGGCCACATCGGGCTGTGGCAGCGACCGCAAGGCTGAGAAGACTGAACGAGAGCGTGACCAGCGGGAACGGGAACAGCGAGACTGGGAAAGGGGTCGGGAGCGGGATCGCGAACGTGAGCTTGAGCGCGACCGGGAACGGGACCGAGCACAGTCGTTCTTCGCCGACCTATCTCCCTTTCGCGTCTCATTGGGTCCTGGCGGTGAAACGCGAGATGCGACGCCCGCTCGACAAAGCGCACCAGGCCCGAGCTCGCAACCTATTGTGGAAACGCCCAGTAGCGACAACAGTAGGGAGACCACGCCCCGCGTCTCCATCACCAACATAACCGATACAACAGGCGGCGTTGGCAGCGGCTGTGGTGGCGCGGACGGCGTGGCCCTGGACCTATCGCGAATACAGCTCGGGGGACAAGGCGGCGGCAGGCCAGACCCTTCTGGAGGCCGGCCAGGTACCGCGCAACAGCAACAGATTCAGATACAGCAGGGCTTTGGGTCAATGCCGATGATGGGGCCTGCGGCGGTCGGCGGCCACCTTGGCCAGCAGCTTCCCCACCACGTGGCTATGTCGTACTACGCTGCCGCTGCGATGCAGGGCAACCCCTACATGTACATGCAGCCGTCTGCGGCTATGGCCGCAGCAGCGGCTGCCATGATGCCTCAGGCGGCAGGCTTCATGCATGGTCCCGCCCCCGCCGGAGCGCCAGGCATGCAGGGCTGGCGACATGTGTTCAATCCGGCATGGGAAAGCAGCTGGACGGCAGCTCAGCAATCGAGCCAGTATATGCTTCAGGCGGCATACTTGCATCATCAGCAACGACAACATCAGCAGGCTATCTTGGCTGCCGCCGCAGGGATGGCAGCGCAGCCGCAGCCGGGTGGAGCCTTGGCGCTGTCAGGCATAGGGATGCCCGTTGGCGGATCCTCGACGGTTGCGGCGGCGAATCTGCTTGAGTCCGGCACTGCCCTTGCTACACAGACAGGGGGCCCGGGTGCGATCGCTGCACGGCCGCCAATCGCCTCTGGCAGTCCGCAGCTGGCGCTACCTCCTAGCATACAACCGCAATTACCGCAGACGCAGCCGCCCAGAATGCGACAGCAGCAACAACAGCAAAAGCCGCCGCAAGGGTCGCAAGGTGCATTAGACCTTGCGCACGAGATGACCGTGCCATCGGCGCGCCGCATGGAGAGGTCGCGCGTGTCCGGCGCCGGCGATTCGGATGCCACCGCTGAAGCTGGGCTGCCGTCGCCCCTCGGACAGCAGCCCTCGCTCTCGGCCTCCATGCCCCTTCCGCCTTCGCACCGCGACCTGGAGATCAACCCGGAGGACTTGACCTTCGGGCAGCGCATCGGCATGGGGTCCTTCGGCGAGGTCTACCGCGGCACATGGCGAGGCACCAATGTGGCCATCAAGCACTTTCATGACCAAAACCTCTCACCCGTCACCATCCGGGAGTTCCGAGACGAGGTTCTTATTATGAGCAAGCTGCGCCACCCCAATATTGTGCTGTTCCTGGGCGCTGTGACGCAGAAGAACCAGCTGGCCATTGTGACGCAGTATATGACACGTGGCTCTTTGTTTCGAATGCTACACCGCAACAAGGAGGTGGTGCTGGACCCGCGCCGCCGCCTCAACATGGCGCTGGATATTGCCAAAGGTGAGCGCGCCATTGAGAGTGTGTGGGAGCAGGCATGGGGGCAAGCTACGTTTTGAAGGACAAGGAGTGCGGATAGGATTTACGAGTAAGCCCGTTTACTCAAGCGTGGGCTTCGCCATATCATAGCATTGATGTTGCCTTATATTTTGGAACCCGTTGTGCCGTTGCCGCTGCGTCGTAGGCATGGAGTACCTACATAACTGCAAGCCGGTGTTAGTTCATCGCGACCTGAAGTCTCCTAACCTGCTGGTGGACAAGGACTGGACCGTCAAGGTTTGCGATTTTGGCCTGTCGCGGTTCAAGAACAATACCTACCTAACGGCCGCGACGCAGAACGGGTGAGCCACGGTAACGGTACGACAATACCGGTTCTCAATCCCGATGCCATGCAGGGGTATGGCAGGTGACCTGGACTTTTGCTTATACGCAGATCGCCTGCCTGGATGGCCCCAGAGACCCTCAAGGGAGAGCCTTGCGATGAGAAGAGCGACGTGAGTGACGGGCTTGGGCCTGCTTGTTCAGATTTAGGGGCTGTTTAGTATCCAATACACCTGCGGCATCTGCTTATGGTTGCATTTGCGCCCAGGAGCGAGTGGCTCTGTGCTTATGCCTCTTTACGGTTCGATGGGCAGCTGCGGCGCCCCGACCCATTGTCCCCTGTTTGGGACCAAGTACATGGCTACTGCTGCGTCCACGCATGCTTCCTTTCTCAGGTATTTAGCTTCGGCGTCATCCTCTATGAACTGGTGACTGGAAAGGAACCATGGGAGGAGCTGAACCCAATGCAGGTGAGTGGCCGGGCTCTTAGGGTAGAAGGTGATTTTGGTAAGGTCTTGGGGGGCATGCATCAAGCATGTGTCTCGGGCTGGGGTTATGGGGTCGATAACAGCAGATGCTTCGCAAATTGATAGTCTCCACACGAGACTTGAACTCTTGGACAAGCCTTGCATCCTTCACCTTGTACGGCATTCCCTACCTCAATCCTTGATGTTTGCCTGCGTCTTTTATGTAAAATAAAAGTGCCTCCTGGTTTCCTAAGGCAGATTCTGCTTCCAGGTCTGTGGAATGCGTCTGTTCTGCGTATTCCTCTGCAGGTGGTTGGCGTGGTGGGTTTTTCCGGGAGGCGTATGGATCTGCCGACCGACCTGGATCCGGCGGTAACGAACCTCATCCAGAGCTGCTGGGCCACAAACCCAAAGGAGCGCCCGTCGTTTACTCAAATCTTAGCAACCATGAATACGTGGAGTGAGCTGCGGCCCACAGCGGCAGTCCTAGAGGCACAGCGGGCGAAGGCGCCCCAGAGGAATGCAGC
Source organism: Volvox carteri f. nagariensis (assembly GCF_000143455.1). Classification (NCBI taxonomy): domain Eukaryota; kingdom Viridiplantae; phylum Chlorophyta; class Chlorophyceae; order Chlamydomonadales; family Volvocaceae; genus Volvox; species Volvox carteri. The sequence continues at coordinate 132,337 of NW_003307613.1, forward strand.
TCAATAGCCGCTCATAACACGAAACGCACAATACGAGTCCCGAAGTAAGCGTCAGGCCGGCTGTTGATCGGACATTGCATTTTCAGCTGCTTTGCTTTGCTTGATTTTGACTTCCTTCTCTTCTCTCGATGTTTTGGTAGCCTGAAGGTGATATGAGTTGAGCAGCTAGGATGCTTGTTGGTTGTCTAAGGTGCGGCATGGTGGCATCTCCAAAGCCCATCCATCTGCAACGTGTCACAGGCAGGACGCAAGAGGCGTGGGCAGGTTTTCACGTTGCTCTCCAGCTTCGTCGGCAACTGTCAGGGCAGTCTATGTTCAAGTTTTGCGTGAACAACGCGTTCCTTACGTACATATCCGAGGCGGTGTGTTGCGCTTCGTGTCAGCTATAGAGCAGGACGCCATGTGGGTATTGTGGACTGGCCGTCATAGGAGTGCACGCTTTTGCAAGAATTCCTTGGTCGCTGGATGCGTGCGGTGATTTGGGTTTTAAGGTTAAGACCGCAGTGAGTTGCAGCCTCGCGTCGTGTTTGTGCATCAACCTGGCGAGGGGTGGTGAACGGCTTGGAGGACGCTGTGATGAACCGGTCCATGCCTAATGTGATGGACAGGTCCATTTGAATCTGTTGGCGCTTTATTACCTTGATACTGATCTTTTTGAGACAGTAATGTGACAGGGTATTGCCTGGCACATTCGACCCCATGAACGCTAAGCTGGGGAAATCCTAGTGTAGATAGTGAGATGTCACGGCGCTTGCAGCTACACCCCCACTGCCATTAGAAGGGTACGCGGCGAAATGATATCCTGACGGGTGGTGTCGAGGTCAGCCCGTGCAAACACGAGGTGCTATCGACGTTCCGAGGAGCTGGGCTGGATTCGGACTTTCCGTTTCCTGTTGATCGTACACAGCAGAAGAATGCGAGTTGCGATATGCACGTTAGCTATCCGATATTCTTTCACCTAGGTGCCATGGGTTTATCTCAATATACTGATTCTGACATAGGGTCTCCTTCTATGAATCTGTACGTAGTGAGTTAAGGATAACGAATGATGTACAAACGAACATACATTAATAGCTGATTTAACAGCAAACTTCTTCTTACTTTCATCCTGAGGCTTAGTACGGAGTAATTGTGTTAAGTGAACGAGGAAACGTGTCTAAAGATAGGACATGGTGACAACTCGTCGCGGTTCTCAGCGGCAAGTTACCACTTCAGTTCCACAGGCTGCTACGCCAAGCACCTCGCAGCGTGGGCGAGGCCGAGGATCTGCACGGGGCCGAGGTCGCGGGAGATCGGCGGCGGCCGTCGCAATAGCAGACCCTGACACAGAGCAGCCAAAGCTTATCGAAAGTGAACCGCAGCAGGAACGTGAATCTTAGGATCCCTTAGCAGGTGCGGGTCACAGCTAAGATGTTAGTCAGTGAGCCGAGTGGTATTGATTACGTCCTTCCCACAGGGAAAACGGCATATACTGAACCTGTAATTGAAGGCACATCAACGGATGCATCGCATCAAGACGGAGGTTAGTGCGGCCCTTGCTTCATGACATGATATTAGGGGCGAGTGGAGTAAACATGACGGTTGTTGTAAACTCCCCAGCTTCTAACGCAGCTGGATATCCAATAGCGGGCGCGGACGCATCGCTGCCTGTTGAAGACGTTCTCGGCAGTGGCATTGAACACTTGAACTCTACAGAGGAGGGCCGTATGAGCAAGGTCAGCTGGAAAGAGACCGGCGGAATCGAGATCAGCAGGAAAGAGACCGGCGTTGAAGAAGGCGACGATGTGGCGCGAAGCGGTGAAAAGGGCGGCGTTCAGGGTGGAGGTGCTGGAGAGAGCGGCGGTGAAGAGAGCAGCGGGGAAGACAGCAGCGGGGAAGAGAGCAGCGGGGAAGAGAGCAGCGGGGAAGAGAGCAGCGGGGAAGACAGCATGGGGGAAGAGAGCAGCGGGGAAGAGAGCAGCGAAGAAGGCAGCAGAGGGAAAGAGGGCAGGATTACCGATGTCCAGGATGAAGGGCCATGTGTTAGCGACGATGATGACGACGCAATCTTCGGCTCCAACATTATGGGACAGTTGGCGTCGTCGCTGAAAGCAGCGCTAAAAGCGCGTGCTGGTCTCCGAGAATTCTCGCTTCCACCCCCGCATTCGGGAAGCACTGACAAGAAACTACTCACCTTAACAAGCGACCCGGCTAGCATTCGATGGAAACCTGAAGTGGAGCAGCCGAAGACGGTCCAGGCGGCTGCGACTACACGGCCAGTGTCGGGTGTCAAAGTAGACAAGGAGAAAGGCCTCCAACATCAGGTAGGCAAGTACTGTCATATTTGATGATACGTCTAGCGCCCCGTGGTAATTGCACAGCCGCATTGCCTTGGCTCGCCTTCGACAGATGGGGCTGCACCTTACTTCAGCGGCTTAGATGGATCTGTGTGGGGCAGTGCTGCGGCGCTGCTGGCTGTGCTCCGGTCTGACAGCCGGTGTCTCTACCCACGGGGGTCCGCCACTTGCTTGCGGTCCCCCACTAAAGCTGAGGCTACACGTCTAGCAATCCTAGAGCAGCAGGGCTGGCAGGCGTGCCTGGGGGGTCGGAATAAAAAGCCGCATTGCCTTGGCTCGCCTTCGACAGATGGGGCTGCGCCTTACTTCAGCGGCTTAGATGGATCTGTGTGGGGCAGTGCTGCGGCGCTGCTGGCTGTGCTCCGGTCTGACAGCCGGTGTCTCTACCCACGGGGGTCCGCCACTTGCTTGCGGTCCCCCACTAAAGCTGAGGCTACACGTCTAGCAATCCTAGAGCAGCAGGGCTGGCAGGCGTGCCTGGGGGGTCGGAATTAAAAGCCGCATTGCCTTGGCTCGCCTTCGACAGATGGGGCTGCGCCTTACTTCAGCGGCTTAGATGGATCTGCGTGGGGCAGTGCTGCGGCGCTGCTGGCTGTGCTCCGGTCTGACAGCCGGTGTCTCTACCCACGGGGGTCCGCCACTTGCTTGCGGTCCCCCACTAAAGCTGAGGCTACACGTCTAGCAATCCTAGAGCAGCAGGGCTGGCAGGCGTGCCTGGGGGGTCGGAATAAAAAGCTGCATTGCCTTGGCTCGCCTTCGACAGATGGGGCTGCGCCTTACTTCAGCAGCTTAGATGGATCTGCGTGGGGCAGTGCTGCGGCGCTGCTGGCTGTGCTCCGGTCTGACAGCCGGTGTCTCTACCCACG
>NW_003307613.1:135588-180754 GCF_000143455.1 Volvox carteri f. nagariensis
TATTATGTTGCTTCCTGCAAGGCAACGGTGGTGGCTTGCACGATGGTACTGGATATCTCATGCGATAAAGCACGTTAGCTTAGCAAAACCTAAGATTGAAATACCGGTGCCGTACTTGGACCAGCTTGGGCCCGCCTTATGGCGCTTGCTACGGCAGCCAGCGCAATCCAACCGCTTCCCCCTTTCTTCGAAGGAGCGTGGCATGGGTTGGGAAGCGTGAAGCCGTGCCATTGGCATCTGGTGGTGTGCCGCACCACACGCACCCAGCACCAATCGGGATAACGGTATCTGCCACAAGCGACAGAACTTCAGAACAGCAAGGCCGATCATTATGGCAGGGGCCCACAAGTAGTGATACAGGTGCTGAATATTTTTTGGGGGCTCGCCTATACAGCTTATAGGTTCAAGTTTACATCCGCATATGAGAAGTTCCCGTGAAATACATAAACAAGTGTCATGATGCAAGCTCCTGGCCCTGAGCACGCTACAGCATGCATACCCCAGCGGAGCAACATGACCAAAACCTAAGTAATCCAACGCAACTTAAGACTCTGCTGCAAGCAAACAAGAGCGATGAGTCATCACCTGCGATATCCAAGCCTGCCTTGGGAGGCACATCCATTTCTGCATAGTCGATAGGCCCCGCACAAAAAACTACTCCTCCACGCGGTCCGTGGAGGCTCTCGTTTGTTGTGCGGGGCCTATCGACTATGCAGAAATGGATGTGCCTCCCAAGGCAGGCTTGGATATCGCAGGTGATGACTCATCGCTCTTGTTTGCTTGCAGCAGAGTCTTAAGTTGCGTTGGATTACTTAGGTTTTGGTCATGTTGCTCCGCTGGGGTATGCATGCTGTAGCGTGCTCAGGGCCAGGAGCTTGCATCATGACACTTGTTTATGTATTTCACGGGAACTTCTCATATGCGGATGTAAACTTGAACCTATAAGCTGTATAGGCGAGCCCCCAAAAAATATTCAGCACCTGTATCACTACTTGTGGGCCCCTGCCATAATGATCGGCCTTGCTGTTCTGAAGTTCTGTCGCTTGTGGCAGATACCGTTATCCCGATTGGTGCTGGGTGCGTGTGGTGCGGCACACCACCAGATGCCAATGGCACGGCTTCACGCTTCCCAACCCATGCCACGCTCCTTCGAAGAAAGGGGGAAGCGGTTGGATTGCGCTGGCTGCCGTAGCAAGCGCCATAAGGCGGGCCCAAGCTGGTCCAAGTACGGCACCGGTATTTCAATCTTAGGTTTTGCTAAGCTAACGTGCTTTATCGCATGAGATATCCAGTACCATCGTGCAAGCCACCACCGTTGCCTTGCAGGAAGCAACATAATATGTCGCTTTCCGTTGAGGAACCGCCTTATCATTACGGACACATACTTCTCGTTTGTGCTTGAAATATATTTTCAGCGAAAACCATGTATTTTACAAGGTGTGTCAGAACTCCTCTTATTGACAGTGGGCAATTGTGAGCGTTTCATCCGTACAGCCGTACATAAAGCTCTTCTCCAAACATGTTTTCGTTATCACAAGAAGTGGTATTGCCCCTGCAGTCCGCTGTGCGTTGTGTAGCCGCTAGTCAGCAGGATATCAAAAATGCTCGCTTCTCGCAATGTTCGCGCCGCTGCGGGTCCTCGGGTTGCCGCTGCACCTGGCCAGCGTGTAATCCTGTCAGGTACGTTATCTGAACTTGAAGTAGAAAGAATAAAAATATCAACCTAGAAATGTCATACAGCTTTACGCGTTTCGCTGTTTTGCAGCTCGCGCTGGGCGGCGCGCCCTGACCGCGGCGAAGGCTCAGAAGAAGGAAATTATGATGTGGGAGGCCCTTCGCGAAGCCATTGATGAGGAGATGGAGCGCGATCCCACCGTTTGCGTGATGGGTGAGCGTTGCGGTCCGCATTGCGCGCGTTGGTTGTGTTGCGTGGTACATGACCAATGAACGTCTTTACTTGCAACACGTTTTTCCTTACGATTTGGACATGCAAACGACGCCAAGCTACTTCTTGTCTTTGCTGACGCGGAAAAGATCTTATGCCTGCTATGTCATAGGCGAGGACGTGGGTCACTACGGCGGAAGCTACAAGTGCACCTATGGCCTGTACAAAAAATATGGTGATATGCGTGTGCTGGATACGCCTATTTGCGGTAAGTTCACCGAGTTTAACGCCTTGGAACAGGGGTGACCAAACTACAAGGCCATTAGTTTAATTCGGTCCTGCCATTAGTTTATCTCATGTAAGCAATGTAAGCACAATCATCCTCATTTCATTATCTACCTGACCATGCCATACCAATCCTCGGACGCCAGGTGTGCTGGGCTTTGTAACGCTTGCATGGCGACAGGAAACCACTGCCAGCCCGCATCCCCCTTACCTCTGGGGACCTTGCACTGGATGGTTTAATATATAGAAATTTGCTCCCTACACACATCCGGCACCGATACATCCTTAAGAGGTCATGTAAGCATATGCCGGTCCTACACTAATACATCCGTCGTACATGCACATGCTTGAGTGCCCGCCATCACCTTGTCGGTCATGCTCCCCCCTATCATTGCTGAACAATACTAATGCGCATCCTTTTCCGGCAGAGAACGGCTTCATGGGCATGGGCGTGGGCGGCGCAATGACCTGGCTGCGCCCTATTGTGGAGGGCATGAACATGGGCTTCCTGCTGCTCGCCTTCAACCAGATCTCCAACAACTGCGGCATGCTGCACTACACCAGCGGTGGTCAGTTCAAGGTGCCCATGGTCATCCGCGGCCCGGGCGGTGTGGGCCGCCAGCTGGGTGCCGAGCACTCGCAGCGCCTCGAGTCGTACTTCCAGTCCATTCCCGGTGTGCAGCTGGTGGCGTGCTCCACCGTAAGGAACTCCAAGGCGCTGCTGAAGGCGGTAAGTGGGTACGTGAATAACCTAACTGGTCGCTGACTGTCGCAGGGCATGTGGGCAGATTGCTGGCTGAGCTGCTGCCTGAGAGAGGGTCGACTGTAATATTGGGCATAGGAGAGGATAACTAGTGACGTGCACAGAAAGAAAGCCCTTGAAAACCATGAAAACCTTGAAATAACATCGGCCGGCCGTATGTGATTTGCGGCGCAGGCTGGGGTTGGAAGGTTGCAGAATCGTGTCAACCTGACTAGTTAGTGATGGGGCTAGATGAATTGATGGTAGACCCAACCGACCCAGTTTCCCAGCAGGCTACATTCTGGTTGGGCGTACTGAATTAGATGCAAGGTGCGCCCTTTCAAGCTCGTATGCCAAGTTACTACACATCCCCCCTACCCGCCACGGCCTTTTTGTGTTGTTCTGAAGACGCAGGGCTGGACGCCTGGCACCACCCGGCGCATGATACGACCAGCGCCGCCGCTGGCAACGCCTCGGCAGTGGAGGCTTCGGCAGCCAGCGCCAGCAGCGCCACTGGCGCGCCTCCGGCCGTGGGAACTGTGGGCTCTATGAAGTCTACTGGCGTTAGCAGCAGCAGCAGTAGTGCACAGCTAGGTCCCGTCAGCAGCGGCGTTGCATGCTCGGGTTCCGGCGGTCAATCTGCTGTGTGTGGCACCAACAACCTTGGCGCATCCCTGCCGGCTTTCGTGTCAGCAGCGGCAGATGCGGCTCCGGTGCCTCACAGCAGTCCACGGGGAGCACCGTCCCGGACGCAGATGCTGGTGCCGCCGGTGCCGATGCCGGCACCGGCCGTGTATAGCAGCTCCTTACCGGCTCCGGGCATGGGTTTGCATGTCCAGAGCGGCGCCTGGGTGCCAGGCCCTGCGCACGCGCATGGCAGCGGTCCCGGGCCTGCGATTGCAGGCAGCCGCGTAAGGTTTACGATTACTGATCTTCCGAAAACGGAAAACCCACAGCCGCAGGGCGGCCGTGGGGATTCGCGTCAGGCGCCGCTGGCCGTGCCGCCCTTCCCAGCTCCGCCTCATGGGGCGGCGGCTGCTGCTGGTGGCGCGCAAATTGCAGCGCCACATTCTGGCCGCCATTCGTTGAGCTCCTTACCTGGGAAAGCAAAATCTATGTTGGACTTGGCGGTAACGGTACAACGAGGTGGGGATTGCATGCCGTCTGGTTCGGGGGCTGGATGCGATCTTATCCGCCTGGATTCAGAGCCGCTGCCCGACTCTCTGCACGACTCTGTACCGCCGCCGGAACGCTCTGGCACACCCACGGGAACCTCCGCTCCCGGACCACGAGGCCCCCCGGTTGTCCCGGGCCGCCGCCAAAACTCCTTCGACCAGAATGGCTGGGTGAAATTTTCCGGCAGTTTTACTCGGTCTAAGGATGATTCCCGGACGCACACTGGTGGACCGGGGCTGAGCCCTCTGAGCCAGTCGTCTGGGGGATGCGCTGCTGGCGCACCGGCCGCGCAGCCCGGCAGCTTCAGCGGCTCGCAGACTGCGGGTGGCCTGCAACCATTAGAGATGGTATCCAGCTTTCCTATCCTGGGGCCAGCGGAGCCGTCGCCGGACGGCACAAAGCTGGACGACAGCGTCAGTTCGAGCAACGCGGCCCGAGCGAGTAGCGCTGGGAGTCTGGGTCAAATGGGCAGTACCTCGGTTCCGCCTGTCGCACAGGGGGCCTCCAGATACTCGACTGCAACAAACGCGTCGGCCTTCGCCAACTTTCAGCTGCCGTCGGACTTATCAGCGACCGCCTGCAGTGACACCGGCTGCAGCGCCGGTGGCTCAGGGACAGCGGGCAGCGCCGGCGCTAGCGGCAGTCACCTCAGCGCGCGTATCCCGCACGGTAGCAGCGAGGGAAGCCCGTCGAAAACCATCATCCCGCCGCAGCAGCGGTCTGGGCCGCAAGCCCTGGCCTCGCAACAGCAACAGCTGTCGATACAATCTGCACTGCCGCAGCCGCCGCAGCAACAGGCGCGGTCCTCCCTGGCGTTAGCGTCGCCATTCCACGCGATGCAGATGGGCTTTGCATCCCATATGCCGCCGGCGTCACTTGTGTCTGCCTTTGGGGCCGTGCCGCCAACCCCGCAGCCCGGGACAATAACCCACGTCCAGCAGCCGACCCAGCAGCAACAACAGCAGCAAGCGGCACAACGGCCACCGCAGGTACTGGCGGGTGCAGGCAATGCAGGCACCAGCACGACCGGTGCAAACCTACCGTTACCGCGCATGGGGAGCCTCCCTCATGCGGGTCAGCCTCAGGCGCCATCGCAGCAGCAGCCGGCACACCAGTAGCAGCCAGCAGCCGGGAGTGCAGTCCGACAGTATGTTGGCGTCAGCCATGACTCGGCACATAGGATGTACGGACTCGGCAATGGCGCCGCGGCCACCATTGGCGGCACCGCCTATTACGCGACGCCACCGAAATCCGCGGACGGTATTGGCAACGCGGGTAGCAAGGCTCCGTCGCCGGCGCTGTCGACTCCCTTCACAGCACCAACGGCCTCATCTGCACAGTCCACACCACCGGGCTCAGCGCCCGGGCCTAGCGTCCCATTCGCTGACCTATCTCCCTTTAATGTTGGGGAGGCCACATCGGGCTGTGGCAGCGACCGCAAGGCTGAGAAGACTGAACGAGAGCGTGACCAGCGGGAACGGGAACAGCGAGACTGGGAAAGGGGTCGGGAGCGGGATCGCGAACGTGAGCTTGAGCGCGACCGGGAACGGGACCGAGCACAGTCGTTCTTCGCCGACCTATCTCCCTTTCGCGTCTCATTGGGTCCTGGCGGTGAAACGCGAGATGCGACGCCCGCTCGACAAAGCGCACCAGGCCCGAGCTCGCAACCTATTGTGGAAACGCCCAGTAGCGACAACAGTAGGGAGACCACGCCCCGCGTCTCCATCACCAACATAACCGATACAACAGGCGGCGTTGGCAGCGGCTGTGGTGGCGCGGACGGCGTGGCCCTGGACCTATCGCGAATACAGCTCGGGGGACAAGGCGGCGGCAGGCCAGACCCTTCTGGAGGCCGGCCAGGTACCGCGCAACAGCAACAGATTCAGATACAGCAGGGCTTTGGGTCAATGCCGATGATGGGGCCTGCGGCGGTCGGCGGCCACCTTGGCCAGCAGCTTCCCCACCACGTGGCTATGTCGTACTACGCTGCCGCTGCGATGCAGGGCAACCCCTACATGTACATGCAGCCGTCTGCGGCTATGGCCGCAGCAGCGGCTGCCATGATGCCTCAGGCGGCAGGCTTCATGCATGGTCCCGCCCCCGCCGGAGCGCCAGGCATGCAGGGCTGGCGACATGTGTTCAATCCGGCATGGGAAAGCAGCTGGACGGCAGCTCAGCAATCGAGCCAGTATATGCTTCAGGCGGCATACTTGCATCATCAGCAACGACAACATCAGCAGGCTATCTTGGCTGCCGCCGCAGGGATGGCAGCGCAGCCGCAGCCGGGTGGAGCCTTGGCGCTGTCAGGCATAGGGATGCCCGTTGGCGGATCCTCGACGGTTGCGGCGGCGAATCTGCTTGAGTCCGGCACTGCCCTTGCTACACAGACAGGGGGCCCGGGTGCGATCGCTGCACGGCCGCCAATCGCCTCTGGCAGTCCGCAGCTGGCGCTACCTCCTAGCATACAACCGCAATTACCGCAGACGCAGCCGCCCAGAATGCGACAGCAGCAACAACAGCAAAAGCCGCCGCAAGGGTCGCAAGGTGCATTAGACCTTGCGCACGAGATGACCGTGCCATCGGCGCGCCGCATGGAGAGGTCGCGCGTGTCCGGCGCCGGCGATTCGGATGCCACCGCTGAAGCTGGGCTGCCGTCGCCCCTCGGACAGCAGCCCTCGCTCTCGGCCTCCATGCCCCTTCCGCCTTCGCACCGCGACCTGGAGATCAACCCGGAGGACTTGACCTTCGGGCAGCGCATCGGCATGGGGTCCTTCGGCGAGGTCTACCGCGGCACATGGCGAGGCACCAATGTGGCCATCAAGCACTTTCATGACCAAAACCTCTCACCCGTCACCATCCGGGAGTTCCGAGACGAGGTTCTTATTATGAGCAAGCTGCGCCACCCCAATATTGTGCTGTTCCTGGGCGCTGTGACGCAGAAGAACCAGCTGGCCATTGTGACGCAGTATATGACACGTGGCTCTTTGTTTCGAATGCTACACCGCAACAAGGAGGTGGTGCTGGACCCGCGCCGCCGCCTCAACATGGCGCTGGATATTGCCAAAGGTGAGCGCGCCATTGAGAGTGTGTGGGAGCAGGCATGGGGGCAAGCTACGTTTTGAAGGACAAGGAGTGCGGATAGGATTTACGAGTAAGCCCGTTTACTCAAGCGTGGGCTTCGCCATATCATAGCATTGATGTTGCCTTATATTTTGGAACCCGTTGTGCCGTTGCCGCTGCGTCGTAGGCATGGAGTACCTACATAACTGCAAGCCGGTGTTAGTTCATCGCGACCTGAAGTCTCCTAACCTGCTGGTGGACAAGGACTGGACCGTCAAGGTTTGCGATTTTGGCCTGTCGCGGTTCAAGAACAATACCTACCTAACGGCCGCGACGCAGAACGGGTGAGCCACGGTAACGGTACGACAATACCGGTTCTCAATCCCGATGCCATGCAGGGGTATGGCAGGTGACCTGGACTTTTGCTTATACGCAGATCGCCTGCCTGGATGGCCCCAGAGACCCTCAAGGGAGAGCCTTGCGATGAGAAGAGCGACGTGAGTGACGGGCTTGGGCCTGCTTGTTCAGATTTAGGGGCTGTTTAGTATCCAATACACCTGCGGCATCTGCTTATGGTTGCATTTGCGCCCAGGAGCGAGTGGCTCTGTGCTTATGCCTCTTTACGGTTCGATGGGCAGCTGCGGCGCCCCGACCCATTGTCCCCTGTTTGGGACCAAGTACATGGCTACTGCTGCGTCCACGCATGCTTCCTTTCTCAGGTATTTAGCTTCGGCGTCATCCTCTATGAACTGGTGACTGGAAAGGAACCATGGGAGGAGCTGAACCCAATGCAGGTGAGTGGCCGGGCTCTTAGGGTAGAAGGTGATTTTGGTAAGGTCTTGGGGGGCATGCATCAAGCATGTGTCTCGGGCTGGGGTTATGGGGTCGATAACAGCAGATGCTTCGCAAATTGATAGTCTCCACACGAGACTTGAACTCTTGGACAAGCCTTGCATCCTTCACCTTGTACGGCATTCCCTACCTCAATCCTTGATGTTTGCCTGCGTCTTTTATGTAAAATAAAAGTGCCTCCTGGTTTCCTAAGGCAGATTCTGCTTCCAGGTCTGTGGAATGCGTCTGTTCTGCGTATTCCTCTGCAGGTGGTTGGCGTGGTGGGTTTTTCCGGGAGGCGTATGGATCTGCCGACCGACCTGGATCCGGCGGTAACGAACCTCATCCAGAGCTGCTGGGCCACAAACCCAAAGGAGCGCCCGTCGTTTACTCAAATCTTAGCAACCATGAATACGTGGAGTGAGCTGCGGCCCACAGCGGCAGTCCTAGAGGCACAGCGGGCGAAGGCGCCCCAGAGGAATGCAGCTCAATAGCCGCTCATAACACGAAACGCACAATACGAGTCCCGAAGTAAGCGTCAGGCCGGCTGTTGATCGGACATTGCATTTTCAGCTGCTTTGCTTTGCTTGATTTTGACTTCCTTCTCTTCTCTCGATGTTTTGGTAGCCTGAAGGTGATATGAGTTGAGCAGCTAGGATGCTTGTTGGTTGTCTAAGGTGCGGCATGGTGGCATCTCCAAAGCCCATCCATCTGCAACGTGTCACAGGCAGGACGCAAGAGGCGTGGGCAGGTTTTCACGTTGCTCTCCAGCTTCGTCGGCAACTGTCAGGGCAGTCTATGTTCAAGTTTTGCGTGAACAACGCGTTCCTTACGTACATATCCGAGGCGGTGTGTTGCGCTTCGTGTCAGCTATAGAGCAGGACGCCATGTGGGTATTGTGGACTGGCCGTCATAGGAGTGCACGCTTTTGCAAGAATTCCTTGGTCGCTGGATGCGTGCGGTGATTTGGGTTTTAAGGTTAAGACCGCAGTGAGTTGCAGCCTCGCGTCGTGTTTGTGCATCAACCTGGCGAGGGGTGGTGAACGGCTTGGAGGACGCTGTGATGAACCGGTCCATGCCTAATGTGATGGACAGGTCCATTTGAATCTGTTGGCGCTTTATTACCTTGATACTGATCTTTTTGAGACAGTAATGTGACAGGGTATTGCCTGGCACATTCGACCCCATGAACGCTAAGCTGGGGAAATCCTAGTGTAGATAGTGAGATGTCAAGGCGCTTGCAGCTACACCCCCACTGCCATTAGAAGGGTACGCGGCGAAATGATATCCTGACGCGTGGTGTCGAGGTCAGCCCGTGCAAACACGAGGTGCTATCGACGTTCCGAGGAGCTGGGCTGGATTCGGACTTTCCGTTTCCTGTTGATCGTACACAGCAGAAGAATGCGAGTTGCGATATGCACGTTAGCTATCCGATATTCTTTCACCTAGGTGCCATGGGTTTATCTCAATATACTGATTCTGACATAGGGTCTCCTTCTATGAATCTGTACGTAGTGAGTTAAGGATAACGAATGATGTACAAACGAACATACATTAATAGCTGATTTAACAGCAAACTTCTTCTTACTTTCATCTTGAGGCTTAGTACGGAGTAATTGTGTTAAGTGAACGAGGAAACGTGTCTAAAGATAGGACATGGTGACAACTCGTCGCGGTTCTCAGCGGCAAGTTATCACTTCAGTTCCACAGGCTGCTACGCCAAGCACCTCGCAGCGTGGGCGAGGCCGAGGATCTGCACGGGGCCGAGGTCGCGGGAGATCGGCGGCGGCCGTCGCAATAGCAGACCCTGACACAGAGCAGCCAAAGCTTATCGAAAGTGAACCGCAGCAGGAACATGAATCTCAGGATCCCTTAGCAGGTGCGGGTCACAGCTAAGATGTTAGTCAGTGAGCCGGGTGGTATTGATTACGTCCTTCCCACAGGGAAAACGGCATATACTGAACCTGTAATTCAAGACACAGCAACGGATGCATCGCATCAAGACGGAGGTTAGTGCGGCCTTTGCTTCATGATATGATATTAGGGGCGACTGGAGTAAACATGACGGTTGTTGTAAACTCCCCAGCTTCTAACGCAGCTGGATATCCAATAGCGGGCGCGGACGCATCGCTGCCTGTTGAAGACGTTCTCGGCAGTGGCATTGAACACTTGAACTCTACAGAGGAGGGCCGTATGAGCAAGGTCAGCTGGAAAGAGACCGGCGGAATCGAGATCAGCAGGAAAGAGACCGGCGTTGAAGAAGGCGACGATGTGGCGCGAAGCGGTGAAAAGGGCGGCGTTCAGGGTGGAGGTGCTGGAGAGAGCGGCGGTGAAGAGAGCAGCGGTGAAGACAGCAGCGGGGAAGACAGCAGCGGGGAAGAGAGCAGCGGGGAAGACAGCAGGGGGGAAGAGAGCAGCGGGGAAGAGAGCAGCGAAGAAGGCAGCAGAGGGAAAGAGGGCAGGATTACCGATGTCCAGGATGAAGGGCCATGTGTTAGCGACGATGATGACGACGCAATCTTCGGTTCCAACATTATGGGACAGTTGGCATCGTCGCTGAAAGCAGCGCTAAAAGCGCGTGCTGGTCTCCGAGAATTCTCGCCTCCACCCCCGCATTCGGGAAGCACTGACAAGAAACTACTCACCTTAACAAGCGACCCGGCTAGCATTCGATGGAAACCTGAAGTGGAGCAGCCGAAGACGGTCCAGGCGGCTGCGACTACACGGCCAGTGTCGGGTGTCAAAGTAGACAAGGAGAAAGGCCTCCAACATCAGGTAGGCAAGTACTGTCATATTTGATGATACGTCTAGCGCCCCGTGGTAATTGCACAGCCGCATTGCCTTGGCTCGCCTTCGACAGATGGGGCTGCACCTTACTTCAGCGGCTTAGATGGATCTGTGTGGGGCAGTGCTGCGGCGCTGCTGGCTGTGCTCCGGTCTGACAGCCGGTGTCTCTACCCACGGGGGTCCGCCACTTGCTTGCGGTCCCCCACTAAAGCTGAGGCTACACGTCTAGCAATCCTAGAGCAGCAGGGCTGGCAGGCGTGCCTGGGGGGTCGGAATAAAAAGCCGCATTGCCTTGGCTCGCCTTCGACAGATGGGGCTGCGCCTTACTTCAGCGGCTTAGATGGATCTGCGTGGGGCAGTGCTGCGGCGCTGCTGGCTGTGCTCCGGTCTGACAGCCGGTGTCTCTACCCACGGGGGTCCGCCACTTGCTTGCGGTCCCCCACTAAAGCTGAGGCTACACGTCTAGCAATCCTAGAGCAGCAGGGCTGGCAGGTGTGCCTGGGGGGTCGGAATTAAAAGCCGCATTGCCTTGGCTCGCCTTCGACAGATGGGGCTGCGCCTTACTTCAGCGGCTTAGATGGATCTGCGTGGGGCAGTGCTGCGGCGCTGCTGGCTGTGCTCCGGTCTGACAGCCGGTGTCTCTACCCACGGGGGTCCGCCACTTGCTTGCGGTCCCCCACTAAAGCTGAGGCTACACGTCTAGCAATCCTAGAGCAGCAGGGCTGGCAGGCGTGCCTGGGGGGTCGGAATAAAAAGCCGCATTGCCTTGGCTCGCCTTCGACAGATGGGGCTGCGCCTTACTTCAGCGGCTTAGATGGATCTGCGTGGGGCAGTGCTGCGGCGCTGCTGGCTGTGCTCCGGTCTGACAGCCGGTGTCTCTACCCACGGGGGTCCGCCACTTGCTTGCGGTCCCCCACTAAAGCTGAGGCTACACGTCCAGCAATCCTAGGGCAGCAGGGCTGGCAGGCGTGTCTGGGGGGTCGGAATAAAAAGCCGCATTGCCTTGGCTCGCCTTCGACAGATGGGGCTGCGCCTTACTTCAGCGGCTTAGATGGATCTGCGTGGGGCAGTGCTGCGGCGCTGCTGGCTGTGCTCCGGTCTGACAGCCGGTGTCTCTACCCACGGGGGTCCCCCTCTTCTTGCTTGCGGTCCCCCACTTTAAAGGGACAAACATTTGAGCTAAAGTGTTGATTAACATGAGGGTGTCCGCATGTGTACCTCGGCTGCCATAATCAAAATCCCTGTAATTCATACATGCAGGCGGCTGGCAGGGGCTAAGGCCTGACTTCTGCTCCCAGTCGACCCAGTCGACCCGGGTTCAAATCCGCCTGCCGGCTCCTCGGGTGTTTGAGGAGTGATGAAATGGGAGGTGGCCCCCCATCTTATGGACGGTGTAGGACGTGATAATATCAACTTGCGAGCTGACCAGGAACTAAGTTGATGCGCCGCTGATCCGCTAGATTTGGTTGGATGCTGGTGGTGAGTTGCCGAACCCAACGAATACATTCTGAAGTCGGATGGGGTGACGGATTAGGGTGCCCCTCTAGCAGGGGAGAGCAGGGACTGCCCCGGGAAAGGGGGCCGCTGGCGAAGTTAACCACCCTGTAACAACATACATACATGTTGCGTCGTTTCATTCTTGCAGTTGCTGGTACCACCACGTGTGAAATCCACGGAGCACGCCCCATCCTCTGAAACCAAACGATGGTTCGAATTGCCAGCCACCAAGATCACCGATGAGGTTAAGCAGGAACTTCGCTTGCTGCGGCTGTGAGGAGCATATGATCCCAAGCGATTTTACAAGGTACGGGGGGTTTCAGGAGTATGTAATGACAATGTGGTGACTTGGGTTTCACATGACGATGTTGCTATGATGGAAGTTCTTTGCATGCGATTAGGTTCCTGATACACCCGCGAGCCGCTACTCTGGATATGCTGCAGCTAGTGAATTTTCGTCTTCTACTGTTCCGGTTCACCCACCCCTTCTACAGAGCTTTGACGAGACCAAGTTTCCAAAGCACTTTCAAATCGGGACGGTACTGGACAATCCGCAAGACTTCTACAGCAGTCGCTTGACTGCACGCGAGCGCGGTAGCAGCATTACGGAGGAGTTGCTGGCTGATGCAGCAGTAGCGGCGGCCCGAAAGAAGCGGTACAACAAGTTGCAGGAGGAGGCTACCCGCTACCAGAAGGTCAAAAAGCGGAAAACAGACCTTGCACGCACGAATCCCAAGCCTAAGCGGCCGAAGCACTAAAGGATTGGTAATGCCGTTTTCATTGTGACGCTTTCCCGAGATATCCGACGCCCGGAACTAAACGAGCAAATTGTGGCGTGGACCTTTGCAGCACAGGGTGTTCGGCGAAGCAAAAGACGTAGTATATGAATTTATCGTGTTGCAATCGGATGTAAGGCTCGGAAATTTTGTGTGCGTTCATGGTTTGGCTCAGGTTTCATGGCGGGGTGGGTAGGTGGCCCACCCCCCCATGAAGCCTGAGCCAAACCATGAACGCACACAAAAAACTACTCCTCCACGCGGTCCGTAGGCTCTCGTTTGTTGTGCGGGGCCTATCGACTATGCAGAAATGGATGTGCCTCCCAAGGCAGGCTTGGATATCGCAGGTGATGACTCATCGCTCTTGTTTGCTTGCAGCAGAGTCTTAAGTTGCGTTGGATTACTTAGGTTTTGGTCATGTTGCTCCGCTGGGGTATGCATGCTGTAGCGTGCTCAGGGCCAGGAGCTTGCATCATGACACTTGTTTATGTATTTCACGGGAACTTCTCATATGCGGATGTAAACTTGAACCTATAAGCTGTATAGGCGAGCCCCCAAAAAATATTCAGCACCTGTATCACTACTTGTGGGCCCCTGCCATAATGATCGGCCTTGCTGTTCTGAAGTTCTGTCGCTTGTGGCAGATACCGTTATCCCGATTGGTGCTGGGTGCGTGTGGTGCGGCACACCACCAGATGCCAATGGCACGGCTTCACGCTTCCCAACCCATGCCACGCTCCTTCGAAGAAAGGGGGAAGCGGTTGGATTGCGCTGGCTGCCGTAGCAAGCGCCATAAGGCGGGCCCAAGCTGGTCCAAGTACGGCACCGGTATTTCAATCTTAGGTTTTGCTAAGCTAACGTGCTTTATCGCATGAGATATCCAGTACCATCGTGCAAGCCACCACCGTTGCCTTGCAGGAAGCAACATAATATGTCGCTTTCCGTTGAGGAACCGCCTTATCATTACGGACACATACTTCTCGTTTGTGCTTGAAATATATTTTCAGCGAAAACCATGTATTTTACAAGGTGTGTCAGAACTCCTCTTATTGACAGTGGGCAATTGTGAGCGTTTCATCCGTACAGCCGTACATAAAGCTCTTCTCCAAACATGTTTTCGTTATCACAAGAAGTGGTATTGCCCCTGCAGTCCGCTGTGCGTTGTGTAGCCGCTAGTCAGCAGGATATCAAAAATGCTCGCTTCTCGCAATGTTCGCGCCGCTGCGGGTCCTCGGGTTGCCGCTGCACCTGGCCAGCGTGTAATCCTGTCAGGTACGTTATCTGAACTTGAAGTAGAAAGAATAAAAATGTCAACCTAGAAATGTCATACAGCTTTACGCGTTTCGCTGTTTTGCAGCTCGCGCTGGGCGGCGCGCCCTGACCGCGGCGAAGGCTCAGAAGAAGGAAATTATGATGTGGGAGGCCCTTCGCGAAGCCATTGATGAGGAGATGGAGCGCGATCCCACCGTTTGCGTGATGGGTGAGCGTTGCGGTCCGCATTGCGCGCGTTGGTTGTGTTGCGTGGTACATGACCAATGAACGTCTTTACTTGCAACACGTTTTTCCTTACGATTTGGACATGCAAACGACGCCAAGCTACTTCTTGTCTTTGCTGACGCGGAAAAGATCTTATGCCTGCTATGTCATAGGCGAGGACGTGGGTCACTACGGCGGAAGCTACAAGTGCACCTATGGCCTGTACAAAAAATATGGTGATATGCGTGTGCTGGATACGCCTATTTGCGGTAAGTTCACCGAGTTTAACGCCTTGGAACAGGGGTGACCAAACTACAAGGCCATTAGTTTAATTCGGTCCTGCCATTAGTTTATCTCATGTAAGCAATGTAAGCACAATCATCCTCATTTCATTATCTACCTGACCATGCCATACCAATCCTCGGACGCCAGGTGTGCTGGGCTTTGTAACGCTTGCATGGCGACAGGAAACCACTGCCAGCCCGCATCTCCCTTACCTCTGGGGACCTTGCACTGGATGGTTTAATATATAGAAATTTGCTCCCTACACACATCCGGCACCGATACATCCTTAAGAGGTCATGTAAGCATATGCCGGTCCTACACTAATACATCCGTCGTACATGCACATGCTTGAGTGCCCGCCATCACCTTGTCGGTCATGCTCCCCCCTATCATTGCTGAACAATACTAATGCGCATCCTTTTCCGGCAGAGAACGGCTTCATGGGCATGGGCGTGGGCGCCGCAATGACCGGGCTGCGCCCTATTGTGGAGGGCATGAACATGGGCTTCCTGCTGCTCGCCTTCAACCAGATCTCCAACAACTGCGGCATGCTGCACTACACCAGCGGTGGTCAGTTCAAGGTGCCCATGGTCATCCGCGGCCCGGGCGGTGTGGGCCGCCAGCTGGGTGCCGAGCACTCGCAGCGCCTCGAGTCGTACTTCCAGTCCATTCCCGGTGTGCAGCTGGTGGCGTGCTCCACCGTAAGGAACTCCAAGGCGCTGCTGAAGGCGGTAAGTGGGTACGTGAATAACCTAACTGGTCGCTGACTGTCGCAGGGCATGTGGGCAGATTGCTGGCTGAGCTGCTGCCTGAGAGAGGGTCGACTGTAATATTGGGCATAGGAGAGGATAACTAGTAACGTGCACAGAAAGAAAAGCCCTTGAAAACCATGAAAACCTTGAAATAACATCGACCGGCCGTATGTGATCACTTTATCAACGAATACGATATAGGTCTTCCCAATGAAATTTCTCCAGGGTTTGGGTGGTGAATGGAGGGGTGAAGATCGCCATTGACCGGAGGTTTGTGGAGCGAAGGGGAAAATGTTTAATTACTACAGAGTCCCTGTTTATGGATAATGTAATCATGCTGTCCGAGGAGAACGTATTGGAACGAGCTTCAGCAGTTGTGTGGATGAGATCAGGGTAGCTGGGAGTTGGTTGGTGCTTATGCCAATGGCCACCTCGCGTTAACCAGTTTGCAGTGAGTGGCCAGAGATTTTGCCCAGGTTGTTGGCAGGTATGTGGGTGCAGGGCTTTTGGGTGATGAGGGATGACGAGTACTATGATTAGGTGGCTTGCGGACGTTGGGCCAAGGTTGGGCGTGTGGTTGGGTGCATGGGGAGATCGTCCTCGCATCCATCTACAATACGTGTTGAGGTCAGGCGCGTGCGCAACCTTTGGTTAGCTTGGCTGCCGAGTCGATAAAACAGTTTGACGAAGGCCTTGGTTGAAATGCGCAATTGAGAATGTGTCAACTCGTGCAGGAAAAAATTCTGTATTGTAGGGGTTGTTAGGCATTGAGGGCAGGAGGGGGTGTACACGTTTGGAGGAAGAGGAGGCGCAGACTAGGCCGTTCCGCGGGGAAGCCCCTCCGCGGGGCTATTACCGCTGCCGGCTTCAGGGGCAAGCAATGCGCGAAAGGCAGTTCGGCCTGTGATGTGGGCAAGGGAGCTGGACAGAATGGATAACGCACGTCGTCTCAATGCTGACTAAAAATGTATGGCTGGTTGTTGTCGCGTGACGAGCCGTCTGCTGGGTGACCCATGAGGGCTTGCGGCTAGGAATGGCCGGCCGTGTCGTCGAGCTATCTCACCTGGCGAGGTACTCTCCTCCGCAGCCGCCTCGGAGTCGACCTCGGAGTCACCCCCTTTGTGGCTTTTTGAAACCCCCGGGCTGGGTCTGGTCTGGTAATACGATGCCCTGACTACGCGAGCCCCACGGTCGTCTTTCCGGGTCCCAGGTCTCGCCTGTCGATCGCCGCGTATTGGCTTATGGCCTTCCTTCCATCTCCCTTCCTGAGTCGTCTGAGTCCGTAACAATGCCTTTACTCCATGTTTTCGTGCCCTGCAGGCTATTCGCAGCGACAATCCTATTATTTTCTTTGAGCATGTGCTGCTGTACAACGTCAAGGGCGAGGCGGGTGACGCCGACGAGGTGGCCTGTCTGGAGCGCGCTGAGGTGGTCCGTGAGGGCACTGATGTGTCCATTTTCACCTACAGCCGCATGCGTTACGTCGTCATGCAGGCTGTGAACGATCTGGTCAAGAAGGGATACAACCCCGAGGTGGGTGGGAATAGTGGCACTAAGGGTATGAGGGCAAGGTCCTGACTCGTTAACGGTTTTGCTGCCATGCCGCGCTTTGTATGAGGTGCCTGCAGTAAACCTGGTGTCTGTTTTGATTGCCTTGCGTTTCTTGCTGATATGGCTGATTCAAGCCGCTCCCGGCCTGCCGGTCGCCGCCCGCGCGCCCCCCAGGTCATTGATCTGATTAGCCTCAAGCCCTTCGACATGGAGACCATCGCCAAGTCTGTCAAGAAGACCCGGAAAGCGATCATCGTTGAGGAGTGCATGAAGACCGGTGTGTTGTGTTATTGGAGGAGGGCTGGAGTCCAGGGGACAAGGCAGCGAAGCCTCTTGTGTTCATATCCGGGGGAATTGCAGGGCGGATGGCGGATGGCGGTGGAGCCTGGTGAAGCAAGATTAGAGATGAGCCCGCTTTACGAGCAACGTCGGACTCTCTTACACCTGTTGTTTCCCCATCTGCTCTAAGTTTTGCGTGGCCCTTGCCTTGAGCTGCTGCGTCGCTGCATCATCGTCCCAGCATTGGGAAGGGCTACTCAACCACACTATTCACCTACATTACACCCTTCCTCGCCTCTGACCACGCTGACGCGGTGTTCCTGACGCCCATTCGTCTGCAACCCCCTGCAGGCGGTATTGGTGCGTCGCTGTCCGCCGTGATCAACGAGTCCCTCTTCAACGAGCTGGACCACGAGGTGATCCGCCTATCCAGCCAGGACGTGCCCACTGCGTACGCCTACGAGCTGGAGGCCGCCACTATTGTGCAGAGCAGCCAGGTGGTGGAGGCGGTGGAGAGGGTTTGCGGCGGCCGGGTGCCGGTGGCGGTGTAAGGACTGAGGTGACGGCATCTGGGCTTGGCTTTGGCTGCTGGAGTCCCTTCATTGCGCGGTTGGTTGGCCGACACGAGTGGCTGGCCCGGCGGTACCTGTGTCAATAAGGGCTCTGATTGCCTTGACTCTTGGGCCAGGTCATGGAGGGTGCATGCTGCCCTCTGCCTTGATGGCGGGCCAGATATTTCGCGTCGCGTCACGCTATGGGGCGTGGACGGGGCGAGTGATTTACTTTGCGCGAGGCTGCCAGCTGGCCGGAGGACGGCCGGTGTGTTGGGTGAAGAGTCATATCGGGTTGAGGTGCAGCAGTATGCATCATGGCGGGTTCGTACACGTGGCGCCATGTGGTCCCTCATAGCTGCGCGCTTGGAAAGCCGTTGAGCTGGATGGGCCTCTGCGGCATATCATCTAGCGCCTTCGCTGTGTCAGTTGTACGGCGATTTTGTAGCTGGTATCGCGGCGCAAAGAATGGACGTTTCCGAAGAACCTCGTTAGTGCTTGCCATTATTGTGGATAAGTTCGGGGTGATGAGTCGGGGTATTGGGTATATGGGTAGACTTTGCTTGGTACAGAAATTTATATGGGGGGTCAGAAATCTGAAGAATTTGTTTGTGGCAGCGAAGATTGAACTGCCGAAGGGTAACTGTGTTGACCTGTTGGGGATTGTGTCTCGGCTTTTCATGCCTTTTGAGCAGAAAGGCTCCGTTACTCGGATTGCGTCGCCTTGGGAACGTGCGAATAGGGATATGGCCAATTTTCAACCTAAGGCTGTAGTCCCAACCGCGTTGGCAGCAGGCAAGCAAGCCGCGTAAACCACGTGAACTTTTGTGTTGAAAGCATATGAAGAGGATACGTGTGACAGATGAATGATGACACTATTGTAAACAGTGTTGTTTGTGTAAATGCCGAACCTTCATTAAGATGTACTTATAAGTGCAATTTTACACGGATATTGCGTCGACTAAAAATCCGGAGACCCCTTCAGCTATTACTGAGCCACCTGATCCATGTGCAAGTCTACTTACATACCACCTTAACTTCCTTGACACATAGTTGCAGGTCACAGACCCTTTGTGACCTTCCACGTACGCTCCAACACGCCGCAACACATTACCAATGCCGTGTTATCAGGAAATACTTGTACCCACATCCTAACGCCGGATTGATCCATACTATGGCAGGTAACCCCTCGACGTAACCCCTCGAGAAGGATACAGCCTAAGCCCCACCGCCGGCAGTTGCAGTCAGCGCCAACACGTTGAACGTAAGGCTACTGCTCCTGCGGGTAACAGCACATCACCCGATGTAAACAAGGTTCGCTAAGAGGGACGGGTGGACATAGAGTTGCAGCCAGGGACGCAAAACATGCAGCACAGCACTGGTGGTTGCAGTGGCGGCGCCATGGCCATGGTGCAGGTCCGGGAAACCTATCACTCTGCGTGCGTCACCGGCACCGGCACACACCCATCCTCTTGTCCCCAACTCAAAGAAAGGCTGGTCTGTCCCTGATGCAGAGAACCCAAAGGCCGCGGACGCGCAACGGAACTCCGTAACAACATCTAAGGAGACATTGTCGCGGCAACCGCCACCTCAAAGAGCCCGCATACTTCTCTGCGCACTGCGGCATACGTCTTCTGCAGGGCGGAACATCAAGGGTGCGCCTCCGCCTGCAAAGATCTTCTAGATACCGCAGCGCCTGTTTCCCCACACTCTTTAACGGCGTGACATCTCCTGTCCACCTGCACACGCCCACCTGCTAATGAAGTCCTGCACCACTCGGGCCGCGTCCTGTAGCAGCGTCTCCGAACTGCTGGGCCCCCGGCACACCGGTCCTGCCCTGCGGCCGTCCAGCTCCCACAGCTGGCCTGCAGAGTCACCCAGACGGTCCCGGATCGTCGGCAAGAGTTGTCATCGCCAAGGGCGACACACCACAGAGGTTTACATCCATTATCACGATGGCGGCTCAACGGGTGTGTGGCACATTGATTGTGGTGTGCGGTAAGGTGGTGTGTGCTTGGGGTCTGTGTGATGGTAGGAAAGGGACGCATTGTGCCTCATAATTCAAGGATGTGGAAGTGGAACAACCTTGCCGTTGTGCCGGGCCCAGGGCCCCTCGCTTCTTTAAGATGTTGTTCTTAGCAGATGCAGGATTTCCGGTGTAAACCCCCCATCCAGCATCTGCCACTGCGGTGACTAGGCACCGTTACCCGCACGGGAAGACGGAACGCGGGCGAGCAGCGCGCTGACAAGCGGCCGGCAAGAGACCCAACGGGGGTGAACAGGTGGAGCCAGCAGGCCCTAGGCCCTAGGCACGTACGCCAATTGCACCGTCGCCACGTACCGTCCTTGTGCACGAAGGCGACGAAGTGCAGGTCCACATCTTCGTCGGCGGATGGTGGTGCGGTGTCGCCCGCTGCAGCAGCAGCCTTGATATGTGGGAAGGAAAGAGATCAACGAGACAGGGAAGGGGGAGGCAGCAGTTGCATCGTAGACGGGCTGGGTTCCTAAGCTGGGCGCGAGACGCGGCTGGGTCTTACTGTCCGCACATTGACTCCTCCGAAGAACCACCGCCGCAGAGATGGACAATGACCCACTGAAAGCTATCCACAATTTTTGCATCGAGCAAGCTGGTAATGGCATGATGCCCCGCAAGCCCCCTGTGGCTCACGTCAAAAACCTGCCCACTTGCTTTTTGTACACAATTTGCCCAGCAAGCCTTCTTTCACCTCTAAAAGATGCGCCGTCGACCCTACCTGGTGTGCCTCCTCAATGCTGGGTGCGCCTGAAGGGGGTTCCTCCAAGTACTTGCCAGCTTCCGCCGCGGACATTCCGGACGTTGCGGAAAAGAACTGCTGAAGGAAGCTGCCATCCGCTGCGGGAGGAATGGCACGCATGGTTTTCATCATATTGTGATACGCTCACTTAATGCCCAATTCCTCATTCGTGCCAAGCGGGGATCAGGAGGCGGCGCAGCTTGCGAATAGGGTGGACTGGCCCATGGTTCCGTTAAGAGAGTGCACTTCGAGTTGGACCATTTCGGCAACTCTTCAACGCCGGCGAGAAGTCCCTGAACGACTTACCGGGGTCCATAGTGCTCAAGTTGTTGCCAATAGAATGCAGAACCGCAATTGTGCCGCACGCGTTGCCGATAGTCTGCTTCATGTAGAAGAGCTTTGCGTCGACCGGCATCCCTTTAGCCGCCTGCTCTTCATCCTCTGCAGCGGTGAACTGGAAACATGTTTCCTCGAAAGGAAAACCCTTGTCTGCGAATGTGGCTACGAGAACCCGCGCACCTTTTTTAGCCAAAGCATCACTTTCAGAAGTTACGGGATAGCACAATATTACAGCGATAACTGGCTTCGGTACCATTTCCAGAAGTTCCTGCAACATCCCCGCGGAGATCTCCTCGTGCGTGCACTGACGCAACAATACTTCAGTTCACAAATGGCGCACCTCATCCAGTCCAAAGACATCTGAGAAAGAGTGTTCAGATACATCAAGGCCAAGCTTGGAAACGAATTCGTTCAGGACATCTGGATTGCTCTCGAGCGGCACCCATTTCTTGGCATTGGACATGGCAGCCACGCTCGATATCCTTGTTTCAGAGTTATCAAGATGCTTAACGACGCTCAACTAAGACACCAGTGCCTAGTTGCGAACTGACGCAAGTTTTCAACTGTCATGCCGTACCGTCCTTGGTTGCTTGAGCAGTTGAGCTACTCCCATCCTCCCTTCGTCAGCGACACAAACCACCCATACCCACAATTTGCCAAATCATTCCTGCATAACAACAAGCCAATGCACCTTTAAAGCATTTGGCTTCAGCAAAATTGTCCTACAAACAGACAACCGCTGCACAACGGAACTACAGAAAGAGCCATCCAGCATATCCACAGCTTGAAACTCGTGTGTTCAAGCTCCTCAAGCTCCTGCGCCTCACGCCGCTCAATAGGTCCCCCGTAGCTGGTGCCATTTAACCGCTAGGACATACATCAAAGGCGCGCTACCCGTGCCGCTGCCTCCGTGTTCCCGAATGAGTTTCGTCTCATATGGGTTGAAGTTCACAGCCTCCAGCCCCTCCAAGTATCGCCCCACTGCCACCGCCGGCAGCATCACCCCAGCAGCGCCTGGCGGCAGCCGCGGCGCCAGTCGTCGCGCCTCGTCCAGATGCCCCTTGGCCAAGCTGGCGACTTTGTGTACGACATCACGCAGTCCCTCCGAAACCACGCCGCTGTACACATCCTCCTGCGAAACGCGCGCCTCCGCGCACAAGTCAACGGGCAGGTAGCAGCGCCGTGCCGCGGCGTGGGCGGCTGTGCCGCGCAAGAGCGTGGTGATACCCGCTGCGCGACCTAGGTGCGATGCTGCATGATCCGCGTCCTGGTGCTTCACACCGGCAGCCGCCAGCTGCGAAGGGGTAGCGGAACACAACCTGGCATTAGGATGACGCTTCTCGAGGGCACTGGTGATTGCCAAACACCGCTCCGGCGAACACGGCGCATGCTAGCATGCATGTGCAAAGGCGCCAGCGGGAATGGGCTCAGGAACGAGAGCCCCTTCCTCAGTGCGCGTCAGTGCGCGTTGGTTGGCTATGGACAATGTGCACAACAGAACGCTAAAGACGCCGCTCTGCTCTACCCGTCTATCCCAAACGCACCGGCAACCTACAGCTACAGCATGGACTCCAACGCGCTCTGCCCCAGAGAACTTACCTCGTCGCCCCCACAACCCCCACTGCCAAGCCCGCGTGCACCACCTGCACTGGGAGCCCACCTGCAAGTACATGAGCTGAGACGACGTTCCCTCCGCGTACTGCTCGAGCGCCTGAAGGTCCAGCGGCGGCTGTGGGTCCAAGAAATCCGCCTCACGGCAGTCAATGATGCGCTTAAAGCAGTAACGGCTGAAGCGTGACGGGCTGTTTCCAGCAGCGCCTCCAAACTCAGAGGGGCTAGCTAATTTGCTACTGCAGCCGCTGCCACAACGCGTGTGGTCGCGCTCGTCGTCATCGCCGTCTGCCTTTGTTGCCCTCGCGGCTGCTGCAGAGGAGGCTGCGGCAGTCACGGCGCCGGGGGCTGGGCTGTGCAGCACATGCGCCAAGGCCACCGCCACCGGATGGTTCGGCGGCCGGTTTTCGAAGGCGGCTTTGACCGCGTCTCGCCACCACTGGAAGCGGATCTGGCCCACCACCGACTCCTTGCTGCGGACGCTGTCCGCCACCAGAGCCGTCTCGATGTTGAAGGCGCGCAACGCGAACAGCGAAGGCCGCAGATCCTGGGCCGCGGAGGCGCCGGGCGGGGGATACGGTGGATGCAAGGAAAACAGCAGGCAAAGGGGCGGGCGGGGCCCCATGAGGAGCCCGGGGGCTGCAACCGGGGCTGCAACCGGTTCACCTGCTCCCGGACGGAGGTGTAAGCAGTGGGCAGTGGAGCGGTAGCATGACGTGGTGAGGTGCAGTACCGCGTGTGTTTTGCACAACCGATTGCTACGCCAGTGGCACACTCAGGCCGAACCACCTAGCATCACCACCGTGCGAGTGTCCCGCATACATTTCGTCCCACCTTTGGCATCTGCGCCACCCAGACGTAGTTCAGGTAGTCATACTGCCTGCAGCGCGTGTTGCCAGGTGGATCCAGGGCTCTCAGTGGGCGATTGACACCGCAATACGACAGGTTCCCGAAATGATTGCAGACTGTGGCACGCTCGCGAGTGATGCAGCACGACGCCCATGTTTGAGTTGAAGAGATGGGCCCGCTGGGGTTTTATCCATGTCTCCTGGCCTGATGTTTCTGCCGAAACGTCGGCTACGGATTCCCAAAGACATCGTGCCTGTGCGTGCATGCCAGTACTTGAAATGGTTCCGCGTCTGTTATACATTGAACATGCGGAGGGACAAAAAAGCACAAATGAATTGGTGCTCGGGTCATTTGCGCCCGTTGCGCAATCTGCCGAGCGTACCGCAGTACCGCCTCCTACATGTTGGTGCAGCGCCGCTCATACCGTGAGGACAGACCTTTCATGGGGCCTATGCCACTCCTTTAAAAGACCCGCCCTCACGGCACAGGCGGCACACAAGTTTGCAATGGTTCAAAGTTATGCCAATGCTACGACGACATGGACACGCGTGGGAGGACAGAGCTGTTCAGTAGTTGGACGAGGGGCCCCAAATGTAAGCGTGAGGGAACAGCCCCATGACACGCGTGTCCCATAAGACAACAAATGCACATGACATATCCAGCACCCACCTGACCTGTTGCACACAGAAGCCGAAAGCAGACCTCAAGTCCTCAGGTAAGGATGCATATGAGCGAGCAATGGCGTTGCTCGCCCGCTGCTGTCCAAAGTGACCCCACAGAACGCGTGCCTTCGGCAGCCCGCTGGAGAGCCCATGTATCATGATTGGTTTGCAATTTTATGACGGCGAACTTTGACGAAAAATTCTACAGACGACGTCAGGTTCCTTCCCAGGTCCTGTTACAAGCTATCCTACCCATGCATTACAATCTGGGCGCGCTACACTGCAAGAGAACCGCAGATGGACCCTAACTTAAGAAAAGAAGGAAGTGCTAAGACTGTAACGCTGCCCAGCTGCGACATTCCTTGACGCCCATTCTTACCAGAAGGATGTCCACTTCCGTGCCACTAGGCGCGAGACACCGTTGCAAGTACGGCAGGGCCGTACGCTGTTGCGGTGCGGTCACTCCAACTCCTGGGTACTCCTCGAAGGGTGCAATATGTTGGTCATATTTTCCGTAGGATCAAACCTCTGACATCGCAACTGCTGGGTGCATTAGCTAACACTTGCTGTGAAGTGCTAAGATCAGAATGTCAGAGGACGCTGTTCTTGAGCAGCGGGAGCGCAAGCCGCGTAGGACTACTGCTCCTGACTCCAATGGCCATGCGTCAGATGTTCCGGACTTCGCAGCAGCTGAGGATTTTGCTGCCGATGTACCCGCCGTGAACTCGATTGATGTGCCAGAGGCTGAGGACGCAGAGGAGCAAGTGGCCAGTACCTCCACGAACAAGATCTACTTCGTGCGCGTACCTCGGCCGCCCATTAACGATGAGGCGCTGAAGAACCTATCGGCCCAATTCAATGAGCACGTTAACAAAGTAAAGGGTGCAAACGCAAAGCTGGCCGCGAAGCGGGTGAGTAATCCTGATATGATGCTACGTGAGATTACTGCAGATCGTGGTGTGTGTAAAGGATTGTTGGGTCAGTGCATAACTGATCTTGGAGTACATGCGGGCCCACAAACAGGAGGAGTTGCGCGAACTGCGCCGCCAGCTGAACGTCGGTCGGTCTCTGAAGGAGGGGTCTCAACCGGAGTTTGAGGAGAAGCTCAATCGGCTGCAGTCCTTGCGCAGTGTTCGGAACACATACCAGCAGAAAATGTCATCCATCAGGGAGACCCTTCGGGGCCTGTCGTGCAAGTCGGAGGAGGAGCTGGATGCCAAGTTGAAGGCTCTGGAGGAGGAAATCTCGCTTGGTGGTCTGACCCTCAGGGAGGAGAAGCAGAAGGTTCATGAAATCACAAAGCTGAAGTCGCAGCGCGCTCAGGTGGGCACACTTCGTTATGGCGATTTGTCCAATAGGACATGGGGGGCTATGGGGGCCCTACAGGTGTCTTTTGCTGATGGGGTGGAAGTCTGACTGCCAGAGGGTGCAATTGCAATGCAGCAATGTCTGACAAGGTATTCGTCCACGCACCCCGAGGCGCCGTCCCTATCCGCAAATAGCGCTTTTCCTCATATCCCGAATCCCTACTGGTGTATGGGTGTGCGGTAGTTCAGAGGCGTGCAGGAAGGGAGGACAGGAAAGAAGAGCTTGCCCGTTTTTTTTCCGACGGCGTGCTGCGTAACTCTGATGCACATGCGCTGCATGTCGACGTTCGGGACATAAAGCGTTATGCGGCTGTCATGGAAAGTACGAGTACGATGTGCATCTTCGCGGTGTCACCAATCGACGCTGGCATGCTACTGGCCTGCGTACCCAAGATCCCTGCCTACTGGCCGATCTTCCCTCTTCCCCATGCGGGTTCCCTGTTTCCCTAGATCCGCGACTATGACAACCAGAAGACCACGATGGCGGAGTATGAGGCCGAAAACGACAAGGTCAAGGAGGTGATCAAAGAGCTGGAGAGCGAGTTCACCATCCTTAAGACGGAGCGTGACCAAGCGCAAGGCATTATTAAGGAGATCTTAACAAAGGTCAAGGCTTGCGAAGCCGAGGTTGAAAATCTGGAGGAGGAGCAGAAGGAAGTCGTGAATGCGAAGAATGATGCGCTTGCAGCACTAGACAAGGCCCGGGCTGGAGTGAACGAGTCAATGTCAGAATACCGCGAGAACCGCTCGTTCAGCCTGAAGGTCCGTGACCTTGTGACAGCTGGCCAGGTGGACGAGGCACGTGCCCTGTGTGCCGCCCAGGTCGACACGGCGATCACGAAGATCGCCACGGATTCCGGGTACCGCAAGGAGTATTACAGCCTCTGGGCCCAGCAGCGAAAGTATGCGGTGTCGGACCTTCTCCCCGATAGCACCACGGTGGTTAAGGAGGTAAAAGCCGTAGACGTGGGCAAGGCGGGCGCCAAGGGCAAGGGCGAGGCCAAGAATACCAAGGCGCCGCCCCCCAAGCCTCAGGGCGCCGAGAAGGCGCGGCAGTTGATTGAACAACTAATGGCGGAAGCACAGCAGGAGGCCAGCCGCAAGGTCCCAGGTCGATCGGTGGCAGACGTCACTGAGCCATCGTCTGGGGACGCCGACGACGAGCTTGACCAGCCAAGTGCTGTCCCGGCAGTGCAGGCAGTGGAGGCAGTAAAGCCGAAGGCGACAGCAACCAGTGCCCGCCCGGCTGATTTACTGAAAATGGTGGAGCTGCCAAAGATTATCGATGAGGAGTTCGTACCGCCCGTCATTAAAACTGAGGAGGAGAGGGCGGCGGCGAAGGCAGCCCAGGATAAGGAGCGACAGCGCGAGGAGCAGATTCGCAAGGCACAGGAGGCAGAGGCCCGCAAGAAGAAGCTGGCAGAGGCGAAGGAGAAGAAGCGGAAGGAAGCAGAGGCTAAGCGGAAGGTTGAAGAGGAGACGCGCAAGGCGGAGGCAGCAGCGCAGGAGGCGGAGCGAGCGAAGCAGCTTGCAGCGGTACGTGCAGAGGCGGAGGCGAAGCGGAAGGCCGCGGAGGCGGCGGCAAAGGCCGCGGCGGAGGCGAAGGCTAGCTACAACCCGGCTGCGAAGGTAATTGCCAAGTCGCAAGTCACCGTGGCTGCAAAAGCCAAGCCGCCCAGCAGCGACCCTCTACGCTACTGGAAAGCTTTGAAGAAGAACTCCAACTTGCAGCTCGCAATTCTAGGCGCCTTCTTGACGATTATAATGCTGGTGCTCGTGGTTATGGCCATGCGCAGTTGAGGGGAACGGCTTGTGCAGTACGGCGCTCATGGGCATGGTTTTAGGCTATGATTCCGTATTCGGTTATACCTTTCATCTGAAGAGCGGTCGTCAGTTGCGTTATAGGACTTGTGGGCAGGATGACTGGTATCGCGAGTGTTTCTGCGGCTCGCAGCATTGGCGCGCATAGATACCTATTCCTTTCGCAAGAGGGGCCAAGGTCTGCAACGGCGCTGGCAGTTGCGGATTCCGTTGCACAGGTACTCGCACCTGTGAATGCCAAACATTCTGAAGGCATGCATTCCTGTCGAACGATGCAATGGAACATAGTGCAGGCTTAACCGAGAACGTGCGTGACATTCAGCCGGTGTTATGCCATGGGCGAATCTACAACTTCCCGATTATTTGTTAGTGTACTGAGTGTGTAGAGACTTCTGCTCTGCGCTTCTGCCCGAAACGTTTTAGTCCGAGACTAGCGTGGATGAGTGGGTGACTTGACAAGTATTTTGAGTTGGAAAACGAACTTAAAGACATCGGTAGAGTACTGTTTCATGACAGTAATATCGACTCGTGTGTCATGTCCATATGATGTGGATAATCATATTGAAGACAATTTTCTTCCACTTGCTTTAAAGATAATAAATCCTGCGCGCACACATTTCCACCTGCATGAGGTGTATTCCTATTCTATCTATTTCCACATTCCATATACCTAGCCGTCATTTTCTTTATTCCCTACCTCAGCAACACACCGATAAACCTCCGCAATCACTTACAATCAATACACCCCGAAACACACAGCGCCATGAAATTGAACGTCCCGCCGACACAAAAGCGTTGGCAAAAGCCCAATGCTTTCATAATCCCGTCTTTGTCCACGACATTGTTCGCTGTAGACGCTGCGTAGAACCCAGAACTCCCAAAAAACTTGTGATTGCCGATACCCTAACTCCAGATAGCCCCAAATAGCTCAGAAAAATTTCGCTGCAAAGGGCAAATGCAAAGGGCATAAAGGAGTTTTACTTGCATGCATTGTAAGGCGTATTAAGACCCTGAGCAGGAAAGGGCCGTACTCGCAGGGCCGTACTCGCATCCCACTCGATGGGGCAGAGACTAGTTCTCACTATGAACCATTACCCTCTGACACTCACTCGTGAAGTAGTCCAGATCCATGTGGTGGAGACGTACGTACCCATCCTCACCACCGGTTGTGAAGCTGCGTGGGGAAAAGGGAAACGTGCACAAGCGGTGGGCAAGATGACCATTACCTAGAAGCTGCAACAATCTAACAATACCCAATTTGCTGTTATGCGCTGCGACTTTGTCAAGAGCCTGTCCGGCATATTCTATACGAGCACGGTGTCGTTTCCGCTAATTGAATGCAACCCGGAAGACATGGGGGTGCTGCTGATGAGGAACAGCAATCCCTCTCACCTCCGGCCAGACGGATGGAATGCTACGGTGTTTACAGGACCAAAATGCCCCCTGACGCGACCAAATTCCTCTTGGAACACCTGCCAAACATGGAGGAAACCAGGTGCGTTCAAGTCATGGGCAGTGGACCACCGAATAATGGAAAAGCGTCCACAAAACAATGTTCAAGAAAAGCATGACCTTCACATTCTCATTTCAAACTCAATAATAAACCTGTCCACAGTGCAGCCTCGTCACCCAACGCTTCATACATCATGCACCGCGTTCAAGTTCGACTCGCTCTAAGCGGGGGATACGGAAAGCCCCAATCCGGGGTGCGAACACAGTCACATGCAGAAACCAAAGCAGGATTGCGGCCGCTAATTGCTGCGAATGCCAACAAAGGCCAAGCATTGTTTGTTTCCACCTTCAGCCGTTTCTTTCCATCCATATAAACCGGGCCCGATTAGCATACCATTCGAACAGGAATTCGTTGTCTTCAACTGTACCCGTGGCACATGTGGAGGAGGCACCATGGGCACAATCCAGCCCGCCAATGGACGGTGCTTCCGCTGGCTTGCCTTTACCAAAAAGTAAGAAACCCTGCCTAGGACCAGACGGTACCAGCTAACCCCACCAGCCCAGCCCCGCGCACCTTATGGAAGAACCTGGCCTCGAAGCCACCCGCCCCCGCGGCCGTCGTCGTCACCTGCGATGCGTCCTGCCCACCACCCATAAGGACCTGCAGACCAACCGGCCCAAGCAGGGAAATATCTCATTCCTGCTCCACTGGCTGGACCCGGGTCGCGCAGAAAGATTTGGGCCCCAGGTAAGAACGGTGACTGCAGTGGCGTCATAGACACGATGCCATTTAATTTGAGGTCAAGGCAACATACACGTGTGCAACCACGGTCCTACCTTTCGGCAGAGGATTCAAGACAGGTTCATACCCTGAGGCAAGAGCGTACAGCACTGTCTAAGCCCAACCCAACCTGTGCCTCGAATCCTAGCATGGAAAAGCTGGCATACAGCCGTGTGCGCAAGGTAATAAGCTTCTCGACCATATCCAAGCACTTCAAGCGCAAGCCAAAAGCAATTACCCACCTCCCTTTGGTTACGTTTGTTGGTGTCTATGGCCAGCCAACCTGCCTTCCTAATCCACGCGCAACTCCGCTAGGCCCAAGTCCGTATATATCTACTGCGAAACGTCTCCCAGCTTGTGGCAACTCACATGGTCGAAAAGCGGAGAAATAGCAGCTGATTGCACAAACCGACCCGTCTTGTAAACTTTTAAGACAGTGAAAGTCTCAATGTCAATCAACCGAGCCGTCTTATCCAGCGACGCAGTGATCACATGCGTCTCATCTGGCGACATCTGCATGTCCTGGATTGCGTCCTCGTGCACCTGAACCTCCTGCAACATCTGGCCGGTCTGTGCAAGGGAGGGATCACAGCAGTAAAGGAGGCAAGGGCGGTCTTTCGTCATCTTATGCGTCGCCTAATGCGTCCAAAACGAGAAACAGTACCCCTCCAACACTGAGGGGTATAAAAATTACTGACTTTTTTAGGTGCACCCCTCCAACACGGATACGAATCCTAAATAATACAGCAGAAGTTTTTGGAAACCCTTTTTTTTGTTCACCTAAAGGGGACAGACAACCTGAGGGGTTTCTTATACTAGATCCGCCGAGTGTTTCCAAAAGCATCACCGAACCGTGAAAAGCTGTACCTTTGCAAAGGCAGGGCTGCTACACCTGCAATATGTAGATAAATTGCAGTTCGCTCTTCAGGCCACCTGAGGTGGTAGATTGTTGCAATCGTTCGAAACCCGGCTTTACGGGCTTTGTGGCCCAGATGCCCCCGTTAGGCAAGCGCAACCCAATTTGCTCAATTCCCAATCCCCTTCTCCCTTAACCTCAATCTCTAGGAAGGTAGCCCTTCCCCCCGCTTGCCTCGACATCCCATCGGCGTAGAATGCCGTAGTCGTGCGAGGTGATAACCTTCCGGTTGCAGTCCGTCCAGAAGATGCGGGTAATGCGGCCCTTCGGCACCGTCCACGCATTGACTGGGGTCGACCTCTGGTCCTCCACATTCTCCGCAAAGTTATAGATGTGAATGCCGGGTGGCGATTCGATGAACGCGTCGGTAGTTGCCGCGAGGAACCGCTCCCCCGCAGACAGCTTCACCGCTCGGCAGGGCTCCCCGTGCCGAATCTGGAACAGTTCTTTCCCCGTCGGCAGGTCCCAGATGCGAATAGTTTGGTCCCCTGAACCCGTAATTAGGCGGTCCGACTCCCCTGCGCGCCAGGACCGCCCAAGTTCAGTCGCCGAAAGGCGCTGCTTACACAGTTTTCCCTTTGTTAAATATACCCACATGTAATGTCACAGGTCCAGATTGCGCCATTATGACCCTCGTAAGTTCCGATGCGGCGGCCGTCCTCCGAAGACCAGAGGCAGGGTTGATGGTCCTGCAAGGCAGCCCCGAGCTCTTTGTCAGGAAATAGTGAACCATCAACCTGTGTTCCAAGCAAGCTCTGCTGACCTTGGCGCAGCTAACCAGCAGATCGCCCTCGCGGTTGTACCTACGCAGCCGCCACGATAACAGAAGAGCGCTGTGTCAAAAGACGCGTACGCAGTTTGAGAGGCCATAAAGCGAATAATTAAGACTCACTTGACTTGCGTCAGGGGGCGCTCGTGGCCCTTGAGTAGGTATGGGCGCATTTTTCAGGGGATAAGGTTTGAGGTCTCGCAAGGCTTTTAAGAAACCTCTACCTAACACAAACTCTAAAGTGTGTAAGGTGTAAAAGGATTGAAAACCGTGCCACGATCAAGTTTTGGTACCTATGCTTCTATGAACGGCAATCCGCGTAATTTGCGTGCAAGGCCCTTTACGTTCGTAACTAACAGTCCAGCCAAATGATAAGATATATATGCATTGCTGAGGAAAGCGACCAGAACAGGACCAGCTTGCCCATTTAAATGAACCGGGTTTATGTCATGTAGAGTGCAAGTGCTTCTTTAAACCTTTTAATCACGAAGTACGATTAGTTAAAAGACTATAATTTCCTCAAAAGGAATTCCTGGACCCATGGTTCTCAATGCAGCTGGTCCGGACAAGTGAAATCTGCTTTACATGTTATTCAGCATCGCTCAGGCACCTCAAGGCATGGTGCTTGAAGGCACATTTCCAAAGAGCAACGGGGCCCTCCTGCCTTGCGCTAAAGCTTGTCTCGACGGTCAGCTTCCTCCTCATCCGGACGCCACGCCCACTGCAGCGCACGAGTAAGCTCGGCTTATGCTTTAGCAGTTTTTCCTGCCCAAGCAGCCGTGAGGCTGGCGGCCCGTGCCCCCGCCCATCGCTGCGACACAACCGTCTCGAGCTGCTGCTGCTGCTGCTGCTGGGCGCTGGCGCCAACCAACAATGCCTCGGGCTCCTCCACATGCATCTGCGACAATATAGTAGGAACGAAAACGAGGCCTGGTTAGTGGCGGAAAGCCTTCCATGCCAAACTGTACCGATGCCTATTTCCTGCCATATGGAACTGTGCCGTACGGCATGTACGGCATTTCCTGTCCAGCAACACTAAGCTCTGGCACAAGACTCCGGCAAAGAGGCTGTGGCACAAAACCAATCCCGACCCACGCTCACTCAGCAAACACCTCCTCCCCAGCAGTCATGTCCTAAAGCCTCGGTCAACACGATCAGAGCCGTGACGGTGCACTGGCAGTGACGGCGCCCCAACCCCGGGGCCCCGCAGGCCCTGCGCCACGCAACTCCTCCCCCACTCTGCCCCTAGCCCAGCGCATCCTGATCCCCCACACCCCCTTCTCGCAGTTTCCCTTCCGCAACAGCTACGGCCCGACGCCTCTGGTGTCTGTCGTACCTCCATTTGTGCAAATTCGAGGGTCACCAGCGGCCGGCCGCCCAGCAGCGCCCCCAGGTGCTCGCGGCTGTCCTCCTCCCCGCGACCCGCGGCCGGCACCTCCACCGCCAGCGGCGCCAGCAGCCCCACATTGGTTTGCAAGTCACAAGCGTACCGCAGCAGCCCCGGCACCTCGGGTGTGGCCCCGCTGGTAGCAGGAAAGGCGGCGGTGGCGGCGGCACCATGGAGCCGGAGGGCGGTTGGTTTTGTTAGTATACGCAGCTCGCAACGATGTAAGCAGGTAAGCAGGGAGAGAGTGAGGGTGCAGGCGCACATGCACACGTGCGTATCAACCCCTCGGAGCTCAGGGGGGAGTACACTGCGACACCCTGCACCTCAATCCCCAGTCCGTACCCTCTCCTTTTGCCCCCTGCGGGGTTCTTATGTCTTAAGGGTCACGAAGCCCGACCAGGCCGGACCGGTGAGGCGCCAGGAATATCAGAAATCGGGGGACCGCAGCGTGCAGTGAGAATGGGAGGGTTTTCACTGAAAAGGGTTTGGGCAGTATTGAATTTCACGTACGGCAGGCGAGGAGCG
Organism: Volvox carteri f. nagariensis; assembly: GCF_000143455.1. Taxonomy (NCBI): domain Eukaryota; kingdom Viridiplantae; phylum Chlorophyta; class Chlorophyceae; order Chlamydomonadales; family Volvocaceae; genus Volvox; species Volvox carteri. The sequence continues at coordinate 168,775 of NW_003307613.1, forward strand.
GGAGGCCGAAGGGGGGAGGTGCCGAATGGTGATGGGCCCACCTCACCTGAAGCTGGGCAAGGACAAGGTGATGCGGGGTCCCCAGGCCCGGTTGGTGTCCGGCATGGTGATTCGGCACACGGCCGATGACAGGCCCCGGCCCCGACCGCAGTCCACGTTACTCAGCACCAAGGTGTCTCTTGACTGCGGCTGTGAAGAGCCCCCCTGCTGCTCTTGTTGCTGCTGGTGCTGGTGCTGTCTCCCGCAGCACCCTGGGGCATCAGCGTTGTGAATGGCCGCGGGAATGGCATATCACGTCAAAGCAGCGGTGCCAGGGTGCACGGGGTGGGTGCGCGGCGTGAGTGAATGTCTAGTCTGTATATGTATATGCCTGTATGTATATGTGGTTGTGTCTGCTGCTGTATCTTTAAGCGATTTACTCCTGTACAGTAGCAGGAACAGAAAATACCCCCAACCCTTCCCCCCATACGCAAAACCGTTTTACCAATGCCCCACCCACCCACCCGCCCGGCCCCCGCCAGGTCGCCGCAATCTCAACGACCTGAACCCCACTATGCAATATATCCCTGCTCGGTGATCGCCCTCCCGCAGTTGTGCCTTGGTTATGTCGTGCATGCCGTGCCCGCGGCCACTTACTGGGATGGTGAGCCGCCTCCTCTTGGCCAGGCCGCCACCACCAGTTCCTGGATCCGGTTCCAGCCCCGTCGCCTGGCTTCGTGTTGCCGCTTCCGCCCGTCAGTTTGAATGTGGCCAGCCTTGAGGGCAGCCCCACGTGGTGGAGCCCGTGGTCACGAGCCTCCCTGGAGCTCAATAAACAAACAAATTAAGAGCGCCATTGTTGATCCGAAACCCGTGGAGGAAGGAAAAAGAGGGAGAAGCCAGGGAGGGACAGCACGGGTAAGAGAAAGGGGAAAACAGCGAGGGTGCATAAAGCATGGGCGATATTGCAGTACGTCCCTGTGGGGGGGGTATCCAAATCGCTAGTGACGTGTGGAAGGGCAGCACGGTGGTGGGGGTGTAGCCGGAGTGGGAAGCCGGAAGCCGGCTCTGCACCAGTCGACGACAGTGAGAGATGGCGCAATCTCATCTCCAAGTGACCATCTCGCAAGGTGGTGCTTTACATACTTTCCCACCCACACCCCGTATCCGCTCGCCTCGACCGACTCGTTCTCCAAGCCAGACGACAGCGCACACAGCAGCAGCAGAACCTGTACCGCACACCTGTTGTTGACGTACACCCGGGCGGCCCAGGCGCACGAGGTGGGCGGATTCCACACGAGGCCCGCCATGGCTACCAGCTACCAGCAGGCATTACGAAGGACCAGAGGGAGGGGAAGGTAGTGGGAAGCCCCGGAGTCGTCGGCTGATGGGCCGGTGCGAACAAGTACCATCATTGAGTCGGGGTGAGAGGGTTGAAACCGAGGTGCTGCGTTACCTCCCCCAGAGGGTCACGACGCTAGAATGCCGTCTGGCACTCGTTACTACCTCATGCGCATCATCATCATCATCATCATCATCATCATCATCATCATCATCATCATGAACGTGTCTCCAACTGCTGAAACCCGGAATCCGCAATGCGGTTGCTCCTTCCTCAGCGCGTTCCCCTTTCCCATGCCTTTCTAAACCGCCTCGACTGGCCCACGTCAGCCTCACCTCGTCAAACGCTCCCGCGGGGCTGTCATCGTAGCGAGCCAGGTAAAAACCTCCAAGCGTGTGCCTGTGGGGCGCAGACACCGCAGCCGGTCAGGCCGAGCCACACGCAAAGAGACGCTGCATCGCGGTGCCCCACGGAGCCTCAAGCATTACCCGAAGAGCTCCACGAGCTTGAAGTTGTCGGGTATGTACTTGCGTGCCTGATGGGGTTTAGCAGACATGCGTGTTGGAAAGGTTGAAGGATAAGGCGCCCGCGGTGCTTTGGGCGACGGGGCCCGTTTTGTTATGGTCCGTGGGACCGACGGTATCATTATGTAAAGGTCGATAGCTGTGTACAGAGGAGCTATTGAATATTAGAGATTTTTTTCAATGCAACCCTATTAGGCGTCAGCGATAGGTGGGCATGTGACCTGACTTTTGTCTTGGGAAAGCTAAGGTAAGCGATTTCTTTTGCGTATTGAGGACAATCCTACCTCTTCACTTTTGACCAGCTGCAGCTGATATAACGCCCTGAAGTTGCATTATGCGAGGGACAATCGGTCGTTGTCCCTATTGAAAAGTGCCAGCGATAATGTATAACAATTTCGCTGAGGCTCCTGTGACTCACTTTCCCTTGAATACCCATGGCGCTTCCGCATAGACCATTTCGTCGCGGTGCTGCAAAAAACAACTACGCGACAGGTCGACAGCCCTAACCACGAAGCGCTTTGTGGCGCAACAAAAAATCTACTATATTGAGGTTCACCGATGTAACTCCACCCAGTTTTCCAAAGCGATGCCTTGGGAGATTATTTAGATCCCAACTTACAGTTAAACAACGAGCTAAGGCAACCCCTACAAGGCACAGTGAGCGCTGAATCAATGCAATTTATTACCCTAGGGGTGCAGCAGGGGTCCAATAATGGAATAGGTCCTCATGTTTTCCCGCAATGGAGCTGTACGATCGTACGAAGATCCAGTGGTTTCATGAGCCTCCATCGCCCTTGCCCAGCTTACGCCTAGTTACATTTCCTGCTTACATCTACGTCGCATGCTTCAGGTCATACTTCTTACCTATCGCTTTGCTTCTGACATCAGCCTGACACGCTCGACATATTACGTCAACCCATCGAATCAGCGTGACAAGGCGTTCTCTTGACTGAAACGCCGACCAAGCACATTGCGCGCCGCTGTATCACGCTCTACAGCAGGTCACCGCACGTCATCCCGTCATGTGCGTTAAAAATGTTGTAATGAACGAGTAGTGCAGAAATGCGAAATGCATTTGAAAGCCTTGCCGCTTGACGCGTCTTCTGGCCCGAAAGATGTGTGCTACAGTGCTACAGCCACCCCGATGCGGCGCCCGTTATTAATTTGTGTAATCGCCGTACATACCTGCGTACATAGGGCGCATCGTAAACTAGCAGGATACTGCACGCCGCGCAAGCAGGCCATGATTTTCCCCCCAAACGCATGAACTTGATCTGACTCATGCCTTATGAGAAGGAGATTCCAAAGATCTCTATAATTAATTTCCAGGGAAAGCGACAACGAATTCGCAACTTTCAAAGAAACGCTCAGTAATCAAAGGTGCCTCACGCTTGCCGAGCAGGACCTGTACCACGTATTACTAGGGAGCAAGCGAACCGCTTCGTCCTCCATCCGCAAATTCAAATTCCAATCCACAACAGCGGTATACAACAGTAGTGGCTATGCAGCCCTAAGTTTAAGCGCGCGATTCAAATGATGTGCAGCTCAGCTGGACTGGACCCTCAAATGTATACGGGCATGCCAAGCTCAACAAGCTGCTGCGAGGGCACTCGCCACCTCTCCATGTCCACGTAGGCAATCGCCGCCAACCACCTGTACAACAAGCCGTACAGGAACCAGTTGATGTACTGCACAATCCAGAAGCGACCCTGCCGCTCATCCACCCGAATAAGCGCTCGGCTGGCGTAATACACGACACCTGCAGAGCGGACAGAGGGACAGCAGATGAGCGATAGATAGATGAGAGTCCTATCGTGCCCTACGGCCTGTCGTGGTGGTTAGTTGGTTGGATTACGTTTGACAGCAGTTGGTTGACCGTTTGGACCGGACGGCAAGATGAAAAAAGCCGCGGAGCTCCGAAGACTGCATCAACACTCAACAACTGCATTGTCCACGGGATTCAGCAGGACCAGGAACAGAAAAGCACCGCAGCCCCAAGGAAAGACCGCGGCGGGGGGTAGCCTCACCATGCAGCCTCGCCTCCAGGAACGCCGCCACCGCCTCCTCCACCAGGGTTCGAGCCGCCTCCAGAGCGCTGTTGTGCGCCGCAACCGGCGCAGCATCTCCGGCTGCTGCGGGACCGGCAGGCGCAGCCGCCGCCGCATTACTACCCGCCAGGCGGCGGCTTGTCATCGCAAGCTCCGTCGGCCCAGACATAACCGCCGCCGCCGCCGCCGTAACGGCCTGCGGCATTGCCGCCACCGAGTCGCCGCCAGATCCCCTAGGGCCGTTACCCCTGTTCGCCCCCGAGCTGCGGCCCAGGTGTGTCATGACGACGGGGTTGTGCTGGCCCATGCGCGCCAGAGGTTTTTCCGTCTGATCGTCCGTCGCCCCCGCGGCCTCATCACGCTCCAGGAAGTTGCTCAGCTCGTTGCTTTGGGAGTTGCGCTTGAAGGCGGCCGGCAGCTGCCCCTTCGCGGCGCGGGCCGCCACAGCTACCAGCTGCCGCAGTACGGCATCAACGAGCTCACTGATGAAGGCGGGTCCGTGGTCGATGACGTCCAGATAGCCGTACCGGGCGACGACCTTGGTGACGGAAGTACGGCATGCGAGGGTTTGGGCGCACGGGGTGAGAAATATGAGGAATAGGAGATGGCGGAGGAAGGGGTATGGATAGGGCGCGTTCGGGTATTCTACGTGTGCGTGCTGTGTGGTATGTGGTGCGTGGTGCGGAGCAAGAGCGCGGGAAGACCCATCTCATTTCTGTTCGGAGGAGGACGAGGAAGAGGAGAGGTGTAGCCAATTTCTAGGAGGCATGGGAAGAAGAGGAGGCATGGGAAAAATCATTCCCGACCCGGCCCCACCCGACCCAACCCGTGTTTTCCCGTATGTCACGACTCCCCACAGCCTGGGTGGCCCCCTTTGCTGGCTCCACACGGCCCCCAGACCCACCAGGTAGAAGTTGGGGGCCGAGACGCAGAGCGGTGTGTAGACTTGCAGCCGATGGCGGCGTGACACGCTGGGTGTGGGCAGGTTCCGTACGGACAGGAAGACGCACGCGTCGTGTATGGCCTGTACGATAAGGGTGAAAGGGAGCAGGAACAGCCAGACTGGTGCGAGGAGAACGGGACACATGTCGCGAAAAGAGTGCGCGCTGCTGCGGGATACCGTGGACGCAGCAGCAGCAGCAGCATTACCACCAGCAGAACGGGAACGTGTCAGCGAGGGGCTGAGGGCTCGTCCTGGAGGGGGTTGTACCGAGGTGTCCTGTGGGGACATCCAGCACTTTATGCCGTACACCGTACACTGTACACTACGGTCACTTGACGAACTTTTGAGGTGAGGCATGTGCCAATGTCCCTCTCATCGCATGGGCCCGCTCACAGCTCCCCTCCCCTCCCCCCCTGCAGATTATGTCTACCCCCACGACTCCCCTTTTCCCCCCTGGAGCCCCCCGGAGGCGAACTTTAGGCCTCGGAGCAACCTGGGCCCTCCCTGGAGTTAAGCCACACCTCGTCCTCGCGGCCCATATCATTATCGGCCCTATCATAACTGCACTCGTACCTGCACATTCCGAAGGAAGTGCACCAGCACGGGGGGGAGGGTGGTGAGGGCCGAGTTGGCGCCGCCGACCTGGGAAATGGAGGCGGGGGCGGGGGAGGGGAGGGAGGGGAGAGTTAGGGTTTTAACCTGGGTCGCGGGCGCGTGGGCGAGGGGAGAGGGAGAGGGAGAGGGGAGTCAAACAGACAGACAGACAGACCCGCAGAAGGCCCCATTGGGACCCACTGACACCCCAACAAACCACAACTCTCACTAACGAGGACCTGACGTCCGCACACACGTACATCTATCATTACATACATCCACACTTCCCCCGAACCCCGACATCTATAATGCCCTTCAGAGGCAACCGGGATACCGAACGGTGCGCCTAGAAGCTACCAACAGCGAGGCGGAAGCCGAAGGCACAGCCGACTCACAAATTAATCCGGAAATATTCGCAAGAGGGCGGTGTGCCGTAACATACACCGAAATGTACAGCGTAATGTCCCAAGCGCACCACCCCGCACAGACCTTCTCATCCATGTAGTAGACGCCAATGCCCGGCAGTCGCGCAGCCAGCGGCACCACCACCGGCGCCAGGAGCGCTGACCTCGCGGTGCTGTCGCCCATCTCCAAGTCGCTGTCGCTAAAGCCGTCCAGCGGTACAGTGGTGGCGGCGGCTGCGGCGGGGGCGGCGGCCGTCTGGATCTCATCCACTGGCAGCACCAGCGCCAGCGTGCCCGGCGCAAAACTGCTCTCCGAAACCACCACGGTCTTTCGGTTTCCAACATCGGCGCTGTGATCGCTGTGACGGCTAGTGAGCGGTTCCGCCGCCGCCGCCGCCGCCGCTGCCAGTGACGCCGTCGGCCCCAGAGGCGGCATCGCGGCGCAGCTGCTGAGCTGGCCTTCCTCTATCTCTTCCAAAAGGGCCTTACTGATCTCTCCCAGAGGTGCGGACCGCGTGGCGGGGACGCTGCGAATGCGCAAGGGCCGTGAGGTCTTAGGTTCGAGCCGCGCCAGGCGCAGTGACGTCGCCCGCATGGCCCGCGGCGAGGACGGGTACGCCGTTGCCGTCCCGTCACCGGCAGCATCCGGCGCTTTAAGCCTCAATGTCTGTTGGGGAACAGCCCAACTGGCCAGGCGGTACAACCGCTGCCGGGGGTGGGCGGCAGAGGCGGAGTTGCCGCCGCCGCCGCCGACAGAGCGTGTGGCGAGGAGGGTGGCGGCAGTAGCCGCAGTGGCAGCCGCTGCTGGCGGCGGGGGCGGGGGCTGGTGCAGCAGTGACGGCGGCGGCGGGCAGCCCAGCAGCCTAATGTGTGCTCCCGCGGTAACGGCCGCCAGCCGCTCCCCCAGCCGGCGACTACCCGCCCACCAAATGAGCATGATGGCGGATACCACCGCAGCCACAGAGAGAGTGAACCAGCCGCCCTCAGGCACCTGCGGCGGTGAGAGAAACGAGGTGGACCGCAGGTCGCTGACCTGGAGGTGGATTGTACGAATGTACGGCACATTCGTGCATCCGACGTTCCTCCAATACCCTTCCATTCCGTGCTGAAACGAAAAACCCAAAAACAGGGCTGATAGCTGAAACAAAATACCCAAGGCTAAAAGTACGGCAGCTTCCGTTTTTAAATCTGCTTTTCAAGGGCGTAACGAGTCGCGGACTGGAAACGGAGAGATCTATCTGCTGGTTTCGGATTGGTTTCGGGGCGGACTCGCGGAGCTGTGCTGACCTGTCCTGGTCCGGGCTACCTAGCCTGCCCGTCGCGATACCCTATGAGTAATATTCCCAAGCCACGCGTTGACTAACGTTGTCGTACTGCCGTACCCACCTTGATGATATTCGCGGACCAGTATCCTCCCTCCAGCACCAGAAACAGTCCGAAGAAGGGAACCACCAGCAGCAAGCTGACCTCCCACACGGACAGCATCACCTGCAGGCGACCATGCGCGGGGGACATGTGGACCCCTTGTGGAACTGATGACCCCACCGGGGGAAGAGGGGGAAGAGGAAGACAACCCACGTGAACGAGTCCAGCTGATGCCTTCTAACCTAACCAGTCGGCCAAAGCGACTTGTCGCCAACCAAATGTCCCAACTAACGAGGGGGGCATCATCGAAAAGGGGATCGCGAGAGGAGCATCACGAGGGGGAGCTTTCGTGCGTATTCCTCCGCAATTCTCAAGCAGCATCGTCCTCTCTTCCATTTTAAATGAACAAGAATCTCATTGTTATGAGCATTATGGAACAATCCCGCGGATTCCGTTCTAAAACCCAGTATTTCCCCCCCACCCAGACTACCTCCAATCTGGGCCGGTCGGTCTGTCAGTCTGTCAGTCGGTCGGTCTGTCGTATCAGACTGAATCAAGTCGTGTTTTTCCATCCCTTCGCGATCCAAAGGTACTCCTTCCCCCTCCTCCCCGGCCCCCAACCCCTCCCGCGCCAAGGAGCCAAGGCCAGGTCCGCCGTTTTCGTTTCTTTCACTCCCCACATAGGGCCCTCGTAGCCCCCACCGGCCCCCCAGATGGCCCCCCGGGAGGTCTCCACCACCGCACCAGTGTGACCAGGAATGTGGTGGTCAGCATGTCCGTCATCACCGCCAGCCCGTACGCCTTGCCCAGCGCCACCGTGTTCTTGAACCCAACCACCACGATGCAGCACAGCGCGAACAGCACCACATTGACCAGCGGGATGTATACCTGTATGTATGTATGTATGTGTAAGGGGGGGGGCCGCTTGGAGGGACGGAGAGAAGGGGGTGGGTCGGCACGGAGGGAGAGAGAGAGCAAGGCCCGGCAGGCGGAGGCAATCAGGAAGGCCACCTCTGCGAGAAGATAGGAAGCATCATCATTACGAGGAGAGAGGATTGGAGGAGCGGGAAATGGGAGTGGTCATGGTCTCGGGCTCTCAACCGGCCGATCGCAAAGGGAGCTCAACCTTGCCATCTCTACAGCATCTCCATGTACATACATGCGTACATATATACATGGGGACGGCATGCGAGCGTTGAGAGCTAGGATGCGTCTAGGAAGCGCACGGTGGCTCCTTGGAGTCCTATAAGTGGTGGAAGACGCGGGTGAGTGCCCGTGACTTGCTCGCCAGGTCTTCGCCCTGCCCCAGTCCCCGGGTACCTGGGTGGCTCGTGCAAGGCTCCTGCCACCCGTGTGGGCGATGCGGGCGGGGGGGAAGGCCCCCAGGATCATGGCCTGTGTGTGTTCGTGAAAGACATGTAAGGGGGCGAGAGGGAGGAAGGGAGGGGAGGAGAAAAAGGGCAGGAGGGATTACCGTCGCAATACGCAATCCTGCGCTTACGCAGGTAATGAGCTGCCGTACGATACGTACCTGTCGTATGATGCTGAACAGGCCGCTGATGAGCGCCTGCGAGGCGACGATGGTGGCGAGGGTTGCCAGGATGAGCATGGGGTACCTCAGCTGCGACAGGAGGGGGGTGGAGGAAGGGGAGGGGAGGGGAGGGGAAAGACGAACCACAAACGGGTGAAGCTGCTAACAGGGCAAGAGTGCACCAGACGTAGAACTGACCAAAAGCGGGGAGGGGAGGGAACAACGAACCACACACGAGTGAAGCACACACGGGAGGGGAGGGAGGGAAGAGCGCGGGGGGAGAAGGGCTGATGAAGAGAGCAGGGAAGGGTCGGTGCTCTCTCATTACGATACTGCTGATGAACCTGCAGGGCTGCTGCTGCTAGGCGCTAGGCGCTAACACCACAACCCTCGGCGGGCCCCCGGCCCTTACGGGGAGAAGGGACAAGGAAGGGAGCTCTGTGAGCCCCATAGAGGGCACTGCCCAGCTTGACCGACCCGCGGCCCTGGCCCGAGCTGAGCTCTCCATCCCCCCTGTCCTGTCGTTAGCCTGATATGAACCCTCCTGGCTACGACCCCCCCCTGCCCTCCCCATCCCTCCCCCCTTCCCCCCCAGACACCCACCGTCCGGGGCAGCGATTTCCAAAACACGTCTGTGTCTTGGGGGTGTGTGAGCAAGTGCGCCGCCTGGTGTGCGGGGAGGAGGGGGGGTAGTGAGCGGGGGAGGAGGGGGACGTGGCAAAGAAGAGGGAAATAAGGAAGGGGCCTCCATCTTCTGGAGTAGTAGAGTGATGAAACCGTTCACCGGTGTCCCCCTCCCCCGGCTCCTCCCCCTCCCCCCCTCCTTCCCTCCCATCTCACCTGCCCGAAGTAGGTGACGATGAGGCAGGGGTAGGCCAGAAACACAAAGGCGACCTGCGGAACAGCACCACCAGCACCACCAGCACCACCACCACCACAAGCAGTGCGGAAACGGCCGCACACGGCCGCAATCACGATGACGTCACATGCCGCGTGAGATAATACCTTGATGAGGGACGCGTCATTCGGGGGCGCTCCATCGGGGCCTCACCCCCACTGACTTGGGTCTTAAAACCCCGTTTCCCTCCACACCACCACCATCTTCCCCCCTCTCCTTTAATTTCTTTTCCCCTCCCTGGCCTCCGCTCTCCCTCACCGATATGCTCCCCCTCGAGAAGTGCCCCAGGTCCGCGAACAGCGCCTCTGCACCGGTGACACACAGCATGACGGCGCCCAGAGACCGCCAGGCGGTGGCGCCGTGGCGGCTGAAGAACGTGACGATGTGGGCGGGGTTGATGGCTGGGAGGCGGGCGGTCCGGCGTGGAGTAGCGTGAAGGAAGAGGGTGGCGGGAGGAGGGGGGTAGCAGGGAACGGGCAACCGGAGGATAAAGATGATGATTAACATGATTATGGTGATGATGATGATATTATGGTGACGAGGGGGCCCTGGAGAGGTGCGGGGACCTGTGCCGATATAACCGGCGGATGATAAGGCCCCTCGCGACCTCCGGGATATCATTTCGCGATTACTTACTTACCATCGGGTGGTCGAGGATGAGCGGTCAAAACTAGGATCAGGTTCCGTACCGTATCGTACCGTACCGTGCCGTACTAGGGAGCCCCTCCTGGTCTCGCCTAGGAGCGGCCATAAAATCATTGTGGTTCTTACCAGAATGGTCAAAATTACGGCACGCCAAGTACGGCACTTAAGGTTAGCCCATCGTCTACCTGCGAACACCGCTCCCCCATGCTCGGCGAGTATGTAGCAGTTGATGGCGGCGTTGGCCAGCAGCCAGATTGCGATGACGGGCGCGAAGAACACACCCACCTGGGCGGGAAGACGTGCACGTGGTGGTGGTCCGCGGATTACGGCAGGTCGCGAGCGAGCGGGAGGCCGCTACTCTATGCATGCACACCTACACACACACCTACACACACATCCCACGCACACGCATATTTCTTCCCCCCTCTTCCACGCGCCAACCCTAAGCAGATGCTCCCCCGCCCCCGCCCCTTCACCCCCGTAAAGGGCACCTCTTGCCTCTGGCCCCCCTCCCTCCTGCCAGCCGCACTACCCCGCGAGCCCCCTTGAGCGCCCTCCGTACACCCTCCGTACACCCTCCGTACACCCTCCGTACACCCTCCGTACACCCCCCCCTACCTGCCCGGTGCCCATGGGCTGTATTGCGAAGACCAGCACCAGCACCAGTATGGTTACACCGACCACCACCTCCTGGCTCAGGCCGGGGACCACCTCCGTGAGACCGGACACAGCGGACAGCACTGCGAACAAGGGAAGGGGGGGGGAGGGGGGGGAGGGGTGTGTGTGTGTGTCGGGGGGGGTAGCAATATCGGGGTAGAAAAACAACCGCCGACGTCCAAAAAGGGCTGGAAGGGGAGGAGGCGGAGGAGGTGAGGTGTGGTTTGCATGGTGGTTGGTTGGTGAGATATGGGGGAGGTTTGTGTGATTTGTACGGTTGGTCGTTTATGTACCTGACATGGCCGGGGTGAGGACTCCGTCGCCCATCAGCATGGCCGTTGCGACCACCGCCACGGCCCATAAGCCGATCTGCAGGTAGGTCGGGTGGGCGGGTGGGGGCCAGGGCAGGAACCGCGAGAGGCGATGGCTGGAGGGGACGCAACCACGGCCTGTCCGGACTTGAGGCCTTCTTGTGCAACATGTACCCTTGTCATTTGTGTGTTTGGGGCGTGTGTGTTTCGGAGGGGTTGCATGTGTGTGCACACCTGATGGAAGGGGGTCAGGGGAAACGAGGGTTTCACCGGGGGTGGGCGCTGGCGTAACTCCGTAAAACACGAACCCAAGGCGGGCGCACTGCTGTACGGCAGTGGCCATTCGGTATGGAGGATGTTCCCCCTTCCCTCCCCAGTCCGCAGTACCCAGTCCCCCCACTGGCGCTGTGCCCACCTGCGCCCGCCGGCTGCGACGAAAGAAGTCCGCGACCCGGTCCTTCCCGGCGGCCCCCCACCGCCACCAGGGCCTCTGGCAGCCCCCCCCCCCGCGCCGCCCCACTGCCGCCACGTCCCCCTGCGTGTCACTATCACTGTCAGAGCCGCACTCGTCACCGCCATCACTGGGCAGTACGGCACCTCCACCGCCAGTGTCGACAGCGGTAGCGGGCGATGCGCGGCTCATGGCAGCGGTGGCGGTGGTGGCGGAGGGCGCCGCAGCCGCCGCCGGCGCCCTGACCCGCTTCCGGCCGGCGGCCACTGCCGGTCCCCTCGCGCCGTG